>NW_020664419.1:60005335-60031184 GCF_002925995.2 Terrapene triunguis | reverse complement strand
GGGGGGGGGGGGGGGGGGGGGGGGGGGGGGGGGGGGAAGGAAAGAGGTGGGTGCAGGGTGGCTGGTAAGGAATTAATACACTTCTACTTCACACCTTTAATTAGTCTTAACTTTGAGTGTACCCAGTTGACAGGCACTTACATGGCTTTATCAGTGATTGTGGAGCCAGGTCTACACTACGTACAAAGTTTTGATCACATAACTATATTGGTCAGGGTTGGGAAAAGACCAAACACCTAGCTGACACAGCTATGCAGGAAGTATCCCCAAGCAGGCATAGCTATGTGGCACAGCTATTGTCATGTGGAGAGGTGTTGTTATTGTGCTAACAGGAAAACTGTCTCTGTTTCACATTCCATCTAACACTATGGGGTTCTGCTAGTATAGCTATATGGGGAAACACAGATAGTGTAGGCAAAGCCTATGACTTGCATTGTTGCTAAGAATAGGAGCTTTTGTGTAAGTTTTTGAACTGGCTGTTCCCCCTATACAATGAAGCACTGTGGGAGCTGAAGTGCTTTCTGGGAGTTGTATGCATGTAACGGAATTTCAGAGTACTAAGAGTACTGCCAGCCATTCTCAGTGTGAACCACAGCATGGATCACACCATGGAATAACAGTGATGGCGTTTTACATTAATACCCGATTTTATAAGAAAATCAATAGCATGACAGAATCAGATGGTTGCTGAGGATCATTAACTGCAGTAGGAGAAATCGGGGGGATTAGAAGATACTGAAATTGCAATCACAGTATTCAGCTCAAGAACTGTCCCCAGAACAAGCCGCTAGCTGATGAAGCAGCCTAACATTAATAGCCACTTCACACACTTAACTAACCACAAACCTGGCCTAAAAGACATGCTGGTTTTAAACCATGTTCCAGCCTACAGCTGGCAAACTTCTGAATGAGAAAGAAAAAATTTTTAAGATCTCTCTGCAGATTGTTGCCACAATATTACAGTGAGAGCCTACAAGATGAAAAATAGCTTGTGTGAACACTTGTGGAGGCTGATTACAAATATAGAACAATGCTCACTGGCACATATTTTGTCTAATCAAAGTCGTCATAACACAGGTGTGTATAACTAAAAGCACCACAAAAGTGAGCAACTATTAGAAATATCCTTGCAACAGAAAGAAGGTTTGAGAGCAAGTGGGCTTTACCAACCATGGGGGAGCTAAAGATAAAACTCACTTGCTCATTCTTGAGCCACAAGAACCATCAGAAAAAGTTAACCAGAAAGGTTACTTCCCCATTGTGATGCAGTCCCTGGTAGATCACAGAGTCCCATCAGATACCAAATAAATTAACAGGGAAAGCAAAGTACTTCATCCTTCACCCTATCTCTTTTGTTTTCCCTTGGCTAATGAACTCATCTCGGAATCACAGCAACAGAATCAAGGGGTCACTTTGGTCAAGTGTGAATCTGAATGGCTGAAGGTGAGGCAGAGAAGACTTTTAATGTGTAATGGCAGTACTATGTCCACATTGTTATTTCAGTGGGTTACATTTTGCACAATAGTTTCTGAAAGGCATGAATGAAGAGGCAGAAAGTGCCATTAGATTTGTCTAAAAGAAAACTCAAGGGATTCCAGAGTCCAGCATTGTGTAGGCTGGAAAGTTAACATAATGAATGCCAATATTTTGTGACTGCAGCAGCAAAGGGTAAGAAACACTGGCATACACATAGCAGCTGTAGGAAAAACTATGGAGTATATTAACTGCATTATGTCACCAGCTTCCAGATTATGTATATTGATTATTTCATCATATTTCTACTGTGCGGGGAGGGTGGGAGAAATGGAGCATGAAAATGATTCTATGATAGGATCTCCGACAACCACTAAAGCACAGCCAGCCTTTGGGCCCATGATTTGGGAGGGAACTAGAAATGTAGAGACAGAATAATTATTTTTAAAATACAAATGAAAGCTGTGTTTCTAGCCCTTTTCCCAGCAAATGTAGTCTTGAAAATGAAACCAATGTAAGATGACCACTAGGGTTAAAAGGTACAGGCAGCTCGAACAGTGTAAATCAATTACCACCACTGTGGCCGCATGCAGCCCCCAGCAGATTTTTTTGCAGCCACAACAGCATGGGCAGAGATCTGAGGGGGGGGGGAGCAGCAGGGATCAGCACCCTGCACCACAAGGTCTTTGGGCAGCACCTCTGGAGACACATGGGGCTGGCGTGTGCAGCGATGGAGGTGGCTTGTCAGGGGAGGCAGAGGTGGCATTCAGTTGCCCAGCACGGGAGCCTGGGACTCCACAGGCAGCCGGTGAGTTCCCGGCTCACCTTCCCCGGGGCAGGCTTTTGCTGAAGGTCCACAGGAGACAGGGACAGAGAGATAAGTTGGTGCTTCCCCTGCCTGGGGCCGCACTTGCTGTTTACATTTGCTGTAGCTACCGCAGCAGCCCAACAGCTGTGATCTGCTCCAGGGTTTGGCAGCTCCCCGGCAGGGTGAGAGGCTCCTGCTTCATGACACAGAGCACAAGAATACGAGCAAAGTCCAGGTAGAATTTTTGTACAGACATCCACCTTTTACCCAAAACGCAAAAAGAAAAGAAAACTGTTTCAGTCCAGTAAAGAATTGAGACAACTGTGCATTATTTTTTTATTATTGAGTCTGCAAAAAAAATTAAATCCCTACATAAATAAATTACAAAGATATGGACATGTATCTGTGCATGTTTATTTGCTTTTCCTAAAATTAAGTATTTTAGGAAAAATTGTCAGAGCAGCCCCCAGCAAGAGTTGGTGGCCACACCCCGAGGCCACCAAAAAATTTGTTTTGAGAACCCCTGTGCTAGGTTCTCCTTATACAGCAGGGGTTGCCGGCTATCTAGAACATTCCATCCCTCAATGTATACTTCGTATCTAATTTGTATCAGCTAAGTTTGCCATATATTTTAAGGAACCTTCTCGTTTACCCTCCCCAAAATCCTTAGGGAGCTCTGTAGTGCAATTAGGAGGATGAAAGCCAATTCTGGGTATGTGGGTTTTGGGTTTTTTTGTTGGTGTTTGTTTTGTTTTTTGAGAGGGTGAATTGTGGTGGTCAAAAAATTGTTTTTGATAAATTGATAAATTATTATACTAGACATTATTGTACCATATTCACCCCCTCAATATTGTCATAGCATCACTTAGTGTTGCATTCAATACTCTCTTCAGTAAGCCTAATGTAGACCTGCTGGCTGTAAGCTTAGGTGGTGAGCTCCATTCAGATCGCCTGATCACTCTAGATCCTGAGCAGGTTCAATGACACAGGCCCATGTACAGCTCCAAAAGGTTTTCACTAGAATAGACATTCAACAAAGAAAAAAAGATGTGGATAGCTAACACTAGAGTACCACCAGCTTATATACATGTTTGCTTCAGCTCTTTGCAGTTTAAATTGTAGTAAAGTGCCCTCATCAACTCCTTCCATTCTCACTCCTGCATCTTTCTTTAATTCGTCCCCTATAACTGGGCTGCCCTCCCTACCCTGTGTAACAAACATCCATCCTTTTGTCTTAAATACTGCTTCAAAACACAATTCACTTGAACAGTGCAGCCATACTCCTCCACAAGTGGTGCTATTATATGTGCATAAAAAAAAATTATCTGCACTACTATTTATAATGCAGTAGCAGCTAAAAACTCCAGACATGGATCAGGAGCCCACTGATAGGTACTGTGCAAAATACACGGACCCCTCCACCCCACAAAATGGTCTCTGCCCCCAAAGTATGTGATATTTTGACCATTATCTGTCGTCTTAAAGTAAAATCTTTGTCTTATCTTCTGTACACTGCTGAGCATATTGTCAGCGGTGAGTGAATAATGCTCAGCATTGTATACCATGCAAGATAGTGGCCCTTATTAAATGAAGAATTGCCACATGGGATATCAGACACCAGGGGCAGAGGTGGGGGTCACAAAAGGAGGACTGTAAAACTTGAAACAACACATTGTGGGAGGAAGTTAGAAGGACTAGTTAACCTAGTGAAGCTGAAGTGCTTGAGACTTCCAGTCCACGCTGAATAGCAGAACCATCATCAATTCAACCTGATCACTTATTGTGTTAATGGCTGTATCCCAGATGTTCCATCCAGACAATAAAACTAATGCTAGAAAATTTAGAGATTGTAAGCACTCTAAGTGAGTGTTTGTGTGTGGAAAAAAGGGGAACATTTCAGAGCAAAACAATAATCTCTCTCGTTCATAGGGAAAACAAATGTTATCAGTGAGTGTTTTGTGCAACAAAGTATGCTGCTGAACGTGAACACTTGGGTCAATAACCAGCAAATCCCTTGCTAGCACATAGTTTGATTTCTGTGATAAACATTTCTATAAACTTCTGTCTTCACAAATTTCAAAAAGATCTCTTCCCTAATCACCAGTGATTTAAGATTTCTCATATGGATGTAGATTAATTAAATTATATTAGAGTTTAGCAGCCTGAAACAAATAAGTAACGGGTTTAGAATACTAAAACTAATTCTCTTTATTAACTGTTTGTTTTTCAAAATTATTGTAGGTGCACCTCTACCTCGATATAACGCTGTCCTCGGGAGCCAAAAAAATCTTACCGCGTTATAGGTGAAACCGCGTTATATTGAACTTGCTTTGATCCACCGAAGTGCGCCCCCCCCTCCCCCGGAGCACTGCTTTACCGTGTTATATCCGAATTTGTATTATATCGGGTCACGTTATATCGAGGTAGCGGTATATCACCAAGGGAGATTTGATTTATCATTTTATTGGACTCAACAGTACACTAAGATATTAAGAAATCTTGTAGAATTGATGATTTAAAAAAAATCTTTCTGTAAAGCAGCAAATTTCTACATTATTTATGTTAAAATTGATAAAATTCTTCTTTACCCCATAACAGATCCAAAAACTTGTATTCAGTGGTACAAATGTTTTTCTTTCTAGGTCTGGACTAAGTGTTTAAAGAAAGAACTTAGTGATATCCCATCTTGTCCCTCACAAAGACAACGGCATTTGCCAAAAGGTGCTGTCTGAAGTAGTGGCAATAAGTCAAGATAATTACCTCTCTCTGGAATTGCCTAATTTTCATCAAAAACTTCCTACTAGTCAAAACCAGTGAGTCTTGCATTGTTCAGTAGAAATGATCTAGCTAGCAAGTTAAAATTTATTCTACTTTTCCTTTCTGCTGGAAACATTAACTTGTCTTTTTAAAACAAAACAAAAAAACTCTTATAGAAGTATTTGCTTATTTGTATTATTTCATTGTAATTCACTATGTATGAGCCCGATTTAGGAAGTTAAAAAGCCACTGAATCAGGCTGCAAGACAAGTCAGAACATAGCATTTGCAAATGCATTGGAAGCCACTTTTACCAGACCACATAAATAATTTCTATGTTAAGTAAATAAAATTGTAGTTGATCATCTTATTTCTCAGTGCCAAAGATAAATCTAATTTGATGCAAGTCAACTGCAAAGCACCATACAATATAAATTAAACTGAACATATAAAAAAACCTCTTTTCACATTCTGAGCTTTCTAGCACAGGTTATAATAAACAGCGCACATACGTGCATAAAAGTCTATGAAAAGAGACAACAAAGTATGACTAGAATAAAATATAAGTTATGTAAAAGTAAATACATGCATTTACTTTGTAGGTAGAAGTGTTAGCTGAACCTACTAAATCAGTTTATTTTCTTATTGATTTTATTAGAATAAAAGACCAGTTATTTTCATTTAATAATAAGTTCCAGAAGAAAAATTAAGGTTATTTAATACAGTAATTTTTATTAGGCATAAAAGGTGAAGTTTTAAAACTAATCCATAAGTTACCACTTTTTCATTTTCTATACTAGTCTAAACCCTAGGTTTAACTGTAACTATTTGCTATAGAATCTGACAAAAGTTTTCAAGAATATCCTATAACTGCTCTTCATCTTGAAGTTAGTAAAAATTAATTACATATTAGGAAAGGAAAAATAGTTTATAGCCAGAGAATTACTTAAGAGTAGTCAGTTTCTCTAAACCCATTCTTTACAATAGTTTTTCAGAGCAGTATGGATTATTGGCCTGTAATAAGTACTCATATATATCCATACTATGACTAACTTCCAATATCAGTGGTTACATTAGTCCAGGACAAGGAACACAGGTGAAATCCTGCGTCCACAAATTTTGCCATTGACTTCAATAGGGTCAGAATTTCACCCCTGGTCCCTATAGCACTTTGTGGCTCATGGCTTTCTAGTGAATGTACCAGTAATTTAGGAATGCACAATAATTCCACTGAAACATGCCTCCACCAAAGCCCAACTGTCTAGTTTTCAGTCATATATATATATATCCTAAAACTGAAGCTTCTGATTTTTCCACAAGATGACAATTACCTTTAAAAAGCACTCTTAAGAATAAAACATTTTCATATCATGCACCATTTGCCTAATTCCACATGAAAATGCAGAAGCAATTCTAAATCAAATACATTACAAAACAGTCTTTAAAACAATTTATGGGAGAACACTGATCTTCGCTTTAGAGTGTTTGATTAGGGGGTTTGGGGAGAAAAGCTGAAAACAGAAAAATTTTCATACTGAAGGAAAACTGTGATGCAATTCTTAGGATTTCACCATAATATCAAAAAGGAGTACTTTGTAGAAGCAGTACACACCATTCTAAACAAAATAGTTTTGACAATGTATTAAAACAAACTGAGAATAGCAATATATATTTTTAGAATTATCTATCTGAACATTTTGCCTAGTATGAAAGTCCTTCTTCGAATAAGAAACTAAAGTAGACTAGCAAGCAAATTTGGGGGGGGGGGGTGGTATATAAAAAACTTTCATGGAATATCATACTGTTTTCTCTGTGGATATAATCCCAAAAATCAACAGGATCTGACCTACTTCCCCAGAGTCTCGTTTTCTTCAAAGCGTCCCCTTCAACCTCCAGACTGCTACATATGGCCAATTGCTCAAGAAATGGGATACAGAATTGGTTCTTGATTAAGGGTAGTCTGGAAAGAAACTTTGGGGATGGGTCTAGGACACTTTTATTTATGCAAAATAATTTAGAGTACAGAGTGAGATGGAAATGCTTGAATATTTGTGTTGTATTCACCTATTAAATATTTTTTTTAAATGATTAAGAACCAGTTCTTCTCTAGAAAAAAAAATCTGATTCACTCCTTTAAATAGCCTCACAGACAAGGCAAGAATGTTACACAAATTACAGCAATTATTTTAACCCAGCTGAGTCAAGTTTAGTGAAAGAACTCCAACAAATAATTCTCAGACACGAACCTAAGAATGGCCATACTGGGTCAGACCAATGGTCCATCCAGCCTCGTATCATGTCCTCTCACAGTGGCCAATGCCAGATGTGTCAGAGGGAATGAACAGAACAAGACAATTATTGAGTGATCCATCCCCGCTCATCCAGTCCCAGCATGTCAAAGGCTTAGGGACACCCAGAAAATGGGGTTGCATCCCTGACCATCCTGGCTAATAGCCATTGACAGACCTATCCTTCACTAACTTATCTATTTTTTTTAACCCAGTTATGCTTTTGGCATTCACAACACCCCTTGGCAATGAGTTCCACAGGTTGACTGTGCATTGTGTGAAGAAGTACTTCCTCTTGTTTGTTTTAAACCTGCCACCTATTAATTTTATTGAGTGACCCCTGGTTCTTGGGTTATGTGAAGGGTTAAGTAACATATTCACTTTCTCCACACCATTCATGATTTTGTAGACTTCTACCATATCCCCCCAAATCATTTATTTTCCAAGCTGAACAGCCCCAGTCTTTTTAATCTCTCCTCCTTATGGAAGCTGCTCCATACCCTAATCATTTTTGTTGCCCTTCTCTCAGTATTTTTTTCCCCAATTCTAATTTTTGTTTTGTTTTTTTGTTTGAGCGACCAAAACTGCACACAGTATTCAAGGTATGGGCATAAGGCCATTGCGGAGAAACTAAATGAATTCTCTGCATCTGTCTTCATGACTGAGGATGTGAGGGAGATTTCCAAACCCAAGCCATTCTTTTTAGGTGATACATCTGAGGAACTGTCCCAGATTGAGAGGTCATTAGAGGTGGTTTTGGAACAAATTGATAAACTAAACAGTAATAAGTCACCAGGACCAGACAGTATTCACCCAAGAGTTCTGAAGGAATTCAAATGTGAAATTGCAGAACCACTAACTGTAGCTTGTAACCTATCATTTAAATCAGCTTCTGTACCAAATGACTGGAGGATAGCTAATGTGACACCAATTTTTAAAAAGGGCTCCAGAGGTGATCCCGGCAATTACAGGCTGGTATGCCTGACTTTAGTACCAGGCAAACCAGTTGAAACTATAGTAAAGAACAAAATTGTCAGATACATAGATCAACAATTTTTGGGGGGAAAAGTCAACATGGTTTTTGTAAAGGGAAATCATGCCTCACCAATCTACTAGAATTCTTTGAGGGGGGTCAACAAGCATGTGGACTAGTGGAACCCAGTGGATATAATGTATTTAGATTTTCAGAAAGCCTTTAACAGAGTCCCTCACAAAAGGCTCTTAAGCAAAGTAAGCAGTCATGGAATAAGAGGAAAAGTCCTCTTATGAATTGGTAATTAGTTAAAAGATAGGAAACAAAGGGTAGGAATAAATGGTCAGTTTACAGAATGGAGAGAGGTAAATAGTGGTGTCCCCCAGGGGTCTGTACTGGGTCCAGTCCTATTCAATATATTCATAAATGATCTGGAAAAAGGGGTAAACAGTGAGGTGGCAAAATGTGCAGATGATACAAAACTATTCAAGATAGCTAAGGCCCAAGCAGACTGCGAAGAGCTACAAAAGGATCTCTCAAAACTGGGTGACTGGGCAACAAAATGGCAGATGAAATTCAATGTTGATAAATGCAAAGTAATGCAGATTGGAAAACATAATTCCAACTATACATATAAAATGATGGGGCCTAAATTAGCTGTTACCACTCAAAGAGATCTTGGAGTCATTGTGGATAGTTCTCTGAAAACATCCACTCAATGTGCAGGGGCAATCAAAAAAGCGAACAGAATGTTGGGACTCATTAAGAAAGGGATAGATAATAGGACAGAAAAGATCATGTTGCCTCTATATAAATCCATGTTACGCCCACATCTTGAATACTGTGTGCAAATGTGGTCGCCCCATCCCAAAAAAGATATATTGGAATTGGAAAAGGTTCAGAAAAGGGCAACAAAAATGATTAGGGGTATGGAACGGCTTCCATATGAGGAGAGATTAGTAAGACTGGAACTTTTCAGCTTGGAAAAAAGAGATGACTAAGGGGGGATATGATAGAGGTCTATAAAATCATGACTGGTGTGGAGAAAGTAAATAAGGAAATGTTATTTTCTCCTTCTCATAACACAAGAACTAGGGGTCACCAAATGAAATTAATAGGCAGCAGGTTTAAAAACAAAATAAATCCCCCCCACACACACACACACAACGCACAAACAACCTGTGGAATTTCTTGCCAGAGGATGTTGTAAAGGCCAATAAAGAACGAGGTAAGTTCATGGAGGATAGGTCTATCAATGGCTATTAGCCAGGATGGGCAGGGATGGTGTCCCTAGCCTCTGTTTGCCAGAATCTGGGAATGGGCGACAGGGGATAGATCACTTGATGATTACCTGTTCTGTTAATTCCCCCTAAGGCACCTGGCATTGGCCACTGTTTGAAGACAGGATACTGGGCTAGATAGACCTTTGGTCTGACCCAGTATGGCCGTTCTTATACCATGTCTTTATATAGGGCATTATGGCATTATAATATTTACTGCCTTATTATCTATCCCTTTCCTAATGGCTCCTAACATGGTTAGATGTTTTTGACTGCAGCTGAACACTGAGTGGATGTTTTCAGAGAATTATCCACAATGACACCAAGATCTCTGTCTTGAGTGATAACAGCTAATTTAGACCCCATCCTGTATGTACATTTGAAATTTGTTTTCCAATGTGCATTACTTTCCATATATCAACATGTTCTATATATTTTACATTGCATGTAATAGATGGCTAAAGCAATGATAAATCTTACAATTTAAAAAACCTTTTAAGTCAGTGACAGGTCATCAGTTATAGAAAAAAAAAAGTCCACTTTTCCAGGTGACTAGCATATTTGAAAGTAGACAATTTCTACAATTAACATTCACTTGGTAAATATTCTGACTGAGTAATTTTATAATAGTATTAAAATTATATGCTTATACAATACCATTCTTCTAGGGCACTTTTACCTATATAACATACATTAGAATATTCAATCTACATGTGGCTGACTGGTTCATTTCATGGATTCTCATCACAGTATTAAAGAAAAAAGATTAACATTGGCCCTGAACACAGAAGCATAATTTGAGGGAATTTAGTTTAGTGATGTAATCATAAACTGGTGACAATTAATAATATTCATTTCAAACCATTTCTAATATAAATTATGTTATGTGGAATTAAGAATAAAGTTATTTCCCATTATTATTTAATTGCAGTGTGCTCACTCTGTCCTGTGTAGCACTAAGACATGGTCCTGCTGTGAAATATCCCAGAATGCATTTATGTTTCAATATTTTAACCAAATAATTCTCTCCACCAATGGTAGCTTAGCACTGAAACAGATTAGTATTCTTGCCATGAATACAATAATGAATTGTGGGGTTTGTCAATGTCTTCATCATTTGCTTATTTTCTTTAAACCAGAAAAAGCCTGTTAAGTTAAAAATTCAAAACTATAAAGACTAAACAGAAGACTGACAATATATCTATCAGCAAATCTGTCAAGAAATTTGGAAGGTGGGTCACCTTTAGAATAATCTTACAGTACTAGTGTTATATGCTTTTATAAAAGAATTATTTTTCAAATTCACAAAACCCTTTTAAAACAATTAGACAATCAGAAACAAGCTATTCAGTTCACAGATTGAATTTATATCAAGTTTTGTTTAAAGTACTTTGAGTCTCAAGATATAACCTGTCTCCTAAAACACTACATTGTGTTTCCTTTAGAGAAATAAATATGACAGCTTAAGTACCTTGAAACTTCTACATAATATCACTCCAGATTGAAATTTGAATTACAATACTCATTACTCAGGAGATATTTAAAAATTAAGAAAACATCTAGTTGTTTATCTCAGAGAAGTGAGAGGAGCACAGAAATTAGTACTTTCAGACCACATATTCCTTTCATGCTCTTAAAAATGGATATTTGTAAGTACATTAGATGGTGTCTACCAAGACTTTGTAAAAATAACATAGAAAAGCAAGTTTTCTGTATGTGCAATAACTGCTTTCAGAGTCATACTCATACATAGCAGCCACACGGATCCAGTACAAGAGCAACATAGGTTCCTGTGGCAAAGCTCTACAGAGAAGTATATAACTGAACATGCTGTCAGAGACTGAATTAAAACTTTTATTGAAAAAATAGTTGAAACTTTCCCAAAATTATATAAAAAGAAAGCTCAAGAGAATCAATCATCTTGCATTACAATGCAAACAAAATAGAGATTCAAAATTGGGGTGGATGTGTCATTTTACTGAACTTAGTAATATTTACAAGAGGAGTGTATTTAGTTACTATAGAATCTAAGGTATGAAACCATGTAAAACAAGTGTCATTTCAAACTAAGATCTACAAGGGGTGTATTTCATGAACATTAACTACGTCTTCTAAAAATCTGATTTTGTTGACGTTCACAACTGTGCAACAAGATAATGCAAATAAGGTATATTTTCTGTGTGGTTAAAGTCAACTATGTGCGGATTTAGTATCTTCCAGTCTCCTGTTGTTCTCCGAGGAAACTTCAAAGTGAACCTTGATTAAAGCAAAAAGAACTGAGTAGAGCTAACGTGAATGCACGGAAACACATACACTTCATTGATTCTCTAACGCCTGGCACTTTATGTAGTCATGCAATACTTTTACATTCATTCTTGTACAACTCTTCCATTCTGATCTGGTATCATTTACATCTACTATGCACATATATAAAATGATTAGACAGAAAGCAAAAGGCAGGGAAGAAAAAGTGCTCCTCCCAATCCAAAAATCTACATTAGTGCTACTTAGAACACTTTTCAGACAAATGCAACCAGTAAGTGAAACAACAACAACAAAAAATAATGAAGAGCATCTGATGTCCTACAAATATTAAAGGCACTAAAAACCACTACCGTACACACAGCTATAGAAAGATAAAAATATTACTCCCTCTAAATTCTAAAATATAAAAAACTTTCAAAAAGTAATTGCTCAGTGTAATAAATTACCACAAGAAGCAACATTATGGATTCTGCTAAAATGGTTAATAATCAAGAACAGATCAGATACAGTTTAGAAAGCAATGTTAGATTTATTGTTTCTCAGGAAAAAAGTCAATTTTTATCTTGTAAATCAAAGCTATTAATTGACTCTACATATGCAAAGAAAAGCAGCACATAAATTGATCAGTAGCAGAAAAGGAAAAATGACAAAAAGCAAATTAAGAAATATACTGCTGACAAACTTTTGTGGTATTTCACAAGACTTCATTAAATTGCTTAAAGAGCTTTATGGTTCAGGTCAATATTCTGCCATGGTATCAAAATTTAAACTAATTGTTCTACCAATAGAAGCACCAGAGTATTTGGTGAATACTTGCTAATGTAAATTACCAGGGGAGGCAAGGGCTATAAATCCCCTTTCATCAACTAGAAACAATACTAACTTTGTACCATCTGTTAAATACACAGCTATTTCTGACCTAACAAAGTAATCAAGCATGGGATCCACAAAGGTACTTAGGTACCTAAGTCCCAGTTTTAGCTCCATCACAATCCACAAAACTCCTGCTGAACCCTGTAGGCACCTAAATTCACTCAGCCCCTAAGTTTTTCAGAGCAAAAGTTCCCTAGGCAACTATGTTCCTGTTGTTGGGCATTTGCTCAACTGCCTCCCAACAGGCATCCAGACACTTAAGCCACAGAGCAATTCACAAATCAGGGGAAGACAGGTGTTTGGCTGCCTAAGTTGTGTGCAGGGCCCAATCCAGTAGGGGTGATCTGAGGCTGCCCACCAGATCAGGTCCCAGGCAAAATGATGATGGTGGTGGCAGAGGTGATGGCAGCAGTGGCAGCCACCTTAAAACTTTTGGTTCAGTGGTTAGGGTGAGGAGCTCGGCTATTCGGGAGGGCCTTGGAGTAGAGCTGCTAATCCTCCGGATCGAGAAGAGCCAGTTGAGGTGGTTCTGGCACCTGATAAGGATGCCCACTGAGAGGCTTCTGTCGGAACTCTACCGTGCATGTCCCACTGGGTGGCGGCCCCGAGGCCAACCCAGGATATGCTGGAGGGATTACATCTCCCAGGTGGCCTAAGAATGCTGGGGAATCCCCTGGAGGAGGTGGAACCTGTTGCGGAAGACAAGGAGGTCTGGTCCTCCCTACTCTCCATGCTGCCGCTGCAACCCTCACCAGGAAAAGCGGCATAAAGGAAAAAGAAAGTTAGAGAACTTGCCTGGGATGTGGGAGACCCCAATATTATGCTGAACTACTTCCTCATTAACATATTAGGTCAGAAACTAGCCCCAAATTTGTCTTCAACTTCCTGCTAGAAAGGAGAATAGTTTTGTAGTCAAGGTACCAGACAAATGTAAGATATTTTGGTTATATTCCTAGAATTACTACAGACTTCCTCAGTGACCATGGGGCAAGTCAGCTAATCTCTTTGCTCCAGATCCCCATTTGTAAAGTAGGGATCATAGTTCCTGATATCAAAGGTATTGTGACTACTACACTGAAGCTTTCTGAGGTGCTCATATATTATGCTATCGAGTCCCTTAGAGGAGCTTATAAATAACCCATTGCAGTATAAATTCTAAACATAAAAAAATAGAGTGATACAATATTTGTTCTCTTTTTAAACAGTGCTCACTGTAACTGGTATGTCATTAGTGGATAGTATTGACATTAAACAGTTAATAGCTATCTTCTGAGTTAAAAGCCCTACTAACAGTAATTAAAGGGGAGGGAATAATTTATATATTTGGGAGATGGATGCAGATTAAAGAAGTCATTTGCAACTGAAGGGTCTATTTTAAATGCTAGAGAACAGCAAACTATACATTCAAATGTATTATAAATCCACAAATCATTAGTTTTAAGTTTGAGTATGGACTGACTAGTGACTAGTCAGAACACTGGGTAGCCAACAGTGTTAAGATGCATAAAAGAGCACACTTGAGTACAGTATAAATGTCATAATTCATATTTCAATTAAAATTAGCCTAAAAAAACCTAACCCAAATGTGGGATACACTATACAAAGTGGTCAAAATGATGACCTGTACACATCTCATTTGTTTCATGTGATTTTTAATTTTTTATTATATATATATGTATCAACTGTGTCCAACTTTCCCTACACTTATCCATTATTAGTTGTGTAGGTTCCTATAGGTGTGTCAGTAGAAATCTGAATTGAGGAGGGGTCTGAATAAGGAAATGGGCAGTGGTCTTCAAGAACAGCTCATGCACAGGGCCAACATGGAAGAAAACTAGAAGATGGCAATTTTGACAGAGCAGAGGACAATGCTAAGAGATGAGTCAATGAGTAGGAAAAGACAAAATCTAGGAGCCTTACTGGCAGGGGCAGAAATGTTATTAAATTCACATGTCGTAGAGGAGAGGGATTCAATGGAGGGAATTAAAACAGGAGGGAGGTGACATGGTCACTTCAATGAGCAAGCTGCATTTGTTATGTACTGGAGGAAGGCACTCTTCTCAATTCTTTTGCCTTACTGTTCCCTGTCTTCGCCCCTTCTATCATACTGCCCCCATGGCTTGAACAATTTCTCTGTTTTCATCAATGCCAAGCACCTTCTGGCTCTCTTTTTCTGAAGTCCCTACTTTAAATCACACTTCAAGCAATTTTTCCTACCTTATAAACAATTCCTTTATTCCCTATTATCTCAACTGTTGACAAAAAAATCTATTTGTCTTGACTGACTCATCTTGAAAACTCGAGAACTGGGGATATGTATTTCTGTAATATGCCAAGCCTTATACAGTACTGTATAATGGATGTTTTGTTAACCCCTTCATTAAGGAGAGTATGCCAGTTCTGTCCCTATTAGGCTACAGACATTGTCTTTCACTATCATTGTATATATTGTTTACAACCTTGTCTACTATAAACCAGAGATGATGCTAGTGAACTGGCAGAAAGGTACCTGAGAATATTGCAGGACTGGTTCCTGTTCCCGCTATTTACGATTTCCCACAATGAGAAGAACTGTCCGCTGCTTGAGAAATCTAAATTACAGAGGTTCTTTTCATTCCCAATTTGTTCTTAAATCACCTGGCATTGGAGTCCCAAGACACAATTTTTCATTTACATCTGGATAAGGGAATAACAACCATTTCTCCCTGACCAGGACCTTGCCAAACTAATTCATGCCTTTGTGCTTTCTAAGTTGGCTCTAAAGGGGGCTACCCCTTCAAGACCACTTTGAGGTTACAGCTAGTACAGAACACAACTGGCTGTTTATTTGACAGCATTAGTCATAGGAAGCATAAGAATGGCCATACTGGGTCAGACCAAAGATCCACCTAGCCCAGTATCCTGTCTTCTGACAGTGGACAATGCCAGGTGCCCCAGAGGGAATGAACAGAACAGGTAATAATCATGTGATCCATCCCCTGTCGCCCATTCCCAGCTTCTGGCGAATAGAGGCTAGGGACACCATCCCTGACCTTGTGCGGATTGCACAAGTTCTTAGACAACAACTGCAATGGCTTTGTATTACTTTCTTCTTTCTGGATACAATTTAAGAGGTTTGATTGATCTATACAAGTCCTATGTGGCTTGGGTCCTGACTTACTGGGAGACTACCTGTCTTCCAGGCATCACTAAGGTAAATGAGATCAGACGGGGCACAATTAGTGGAGGATCAATCCTGGAATTTGCTGCGTTCACTGGTCTGACAGCCAGAGTTTGACAACTTTTAGGGAAAAGTGCCAGGCCTGTTTCCATTCCTTGGTTTTTCCCAGAAGAGTGTGGGGTGTGCGTTTTAGTTTTGTGATGCTTTTGGGGGCTGAAGAGATGGACAAAGAGAGGGAAGGAGAAGACATAAAATGCCATGAGACTTTTCATATATATTAAATATTATATATGCACAGATATTATTGGGTGTACTTCAAAATAAGACATCAATCCATTAGAAATATTTAAAGATAGAAAAAAATTATATTGGTTAATTGCCTACCTGTTATTTTTGCATTGTACTTAATTTGTTTAACGGTTCCTCAGAAACAGTGCTAATTTTTAATATTTAAAATTATTCTAGTAATGAATTATTCTCACATGTATGGCTCAGAGTAATCTGACTGAAAGTTTCACTTTGTACGCGTAATGTGTTACAAATACGGTCTTCTCCACAAAATTCAAACAGAGAATGCTAAATATAATGAACAGAGCTTAAAAAAATGTTTTCAAGATACTCTGGTTTTATTTTTGATTGTCTCTTTTATTGTTTCTGTTGAAATGCAAGTTTTTACTTTTTGACTAAAAACCAAACTGCAAAGAGAAAGCATATAGTTAGGGTTGGAAAGATCAATATTTTATTGGTAAACGTTGATTTCACCATACATACACAAACTGATGACAAATATTTTCATCTATCATAATCAAAGTTTACATATGGGTAAAAAGAAAAATTCTGCTTGACAACTTAATTTTATTTAAGGATATTTATTTTGTGCATTTTGATGTGATGTTGACAAAATGTGTGTTTTAACGATTATAAAGCTTGAACTTTTGGAATTAAATAATTGTCTGACACCTCCATAATTTCCTACAGTTGTGAAAATTGAAATTGATTAAAACAGAAAAAATGTTTAAAAATAAGCTACCATCCAGCAAAATGATTTAAAAAAAATGAATTCTGTAAAGTCTATAGAATTGGATATAGAACTAATGAAAGAAAAAATATAAATAAAAAAAGAACTCTGATGGGAAAAAGAAACATTATCTGTTGACCATGAAATAGTGTCAAAGATACTAAAAATAAAAAGCAATTTGTTTGCACACAAAGTAGAAAAGGGGCAATTCTCAAAGTTGAACTAAGAGAGTATTAATTTTTGTTTGTAATGATGTAATTGTCCACATATTTTTAACAAAGCATCAAGATGAGGAATTTGTACATTTTTTTTAATATAGTCTGTTGTATATAATGAAATACAACTATATTTTATTATTATGTTCAGATACAAGATTGTCTTTTCTTGTAAAAAACTGTATAGGACAATAAACTCTTCATAAATCAGGAGTAATCTATTGCTTTAAATAGTCTGTTTGCAGCCACATGAACACTGACAAGTCTTGGAACAAGAAAGCTACTTACATAAGATTTTTGTTTCAGGAAAAAAAGGTAAATCTGGATTGTATTGCCATTTAAGTGTTTGTCTCATTAACATTTCTGGCAGCACTACACTGATCTAAACAAGACTTTACCTTCACCTACAGAATGAACAACTCCGAGCACAACTGCGAAGTGTTAGCTAGAGTCTTGCATTCCAGAGTTTAAACTCACTGTTACCATCACTGAAAAACAAGTCTACCACCAGTGAATTTTCTGTAACCTCATTACACCAGTGCAATAGGAGAAGCAATTCTTCATCAGTCATTAATGCAGACTGAAGCTAATCACATCTCAAAACTTCTTCATGTATTACTTTCTCCTACTCACAATAGCCTCCAGTAGTGCCCTTTCCACATCTGAAAAAAATATCTGTTAGCCTACAGCTGTTAATCCTACAAATTCAACAGCACTCTGCATCCTACAATATATACCTGGGAGAGCATTTGTACTGATGTAACCAAAGCCCAGGGAATACTTAACACATAGGAAATATGTTATTCTGTAACTGAGTAGCAAGCAATACAGACTGGGTTTCTGACTAGTTGTTGCTCTTTCTCTATACGTGATACGGAGTGGGGGAAAAGAGGCTACAGAGACGGCTGCTAAGACAGGAAAGGGAAAAATGTGCTGAATGATGAACAGGGTATGAACTCAACAACCTATTTTCCTTATAAAGATATGCACTGGTTTAATGAACCATCATAAATGTACTCTTGCCAATGTCCCCAGGTCAATGTTGCAATGCCCAGTGGCTGGAAAGTGTTAACAGATCACCAGGTGAACAATTTGTGATACTGCTTTGAGGTTTCTCATATCTCAGTCCAAAATGAGCCCACAAACTTCATAGTGAGCCATTTTCTATCCATGACATAGAATTTCTGTAACTTTAAATACCACCATAATATAAAAAGGTGTATGCACATTACTAGTGCAAATCAAAATGCGTCAGGATCTGGCTGATTCCTTCAAACCGTAGTAATAAAACATGCAACTTTTGAGTTTGTATTTTTATCTGTTCTGTGCAGACAGACAGATCACTGTGTACTTAGAGACCGTGACAAACTCCCTTTCAACTTTAAGGTGTCACAGAAATTTGGAAAGTCTCATTTCTCAGTGTAGATAAAGTGTGAGGGGGATGGACATGAAGGCAGCACAGACAACTCTTAGAGGAAAAGTAAATATGCATCAACTGTGAAAACCCCTGCAGTTCAGTCACTTGTCTGGGAAAAGCAACAGCTATTAGGAAAGTTCCTTGTGGAACAGAATTCTAAACAAAAAATTAAAAGGCAAGAATTCACAAAGCTCTCTAAGAACCAGGATGAGACTAAAGTAGCAACTGAGGATTTAGCTTGGTCTAATTTAGGAGACCGCTTTCAAGAATGCAGAAACACCTACCCACTTAGTAGAATAGCCCTGAGTGAATCATATCTTGTACTCTTGAAGAAGCTGGGAACCACAGCATCATAATTCTATAAAGAATTCCTGAGTAACTAGAATGGTGGCTTTCCCAGTTGAGCAACCTTGGACTCCATACAACACTGTGAGGATGTCTCAAATCCTGCAAGATATTAGGGTAGTGCCTCTTTTCTTGAGGACAAGGATGCTTGTGTAGTGCTTCATCCAAAATGCGCTTTCCAAAAGCCCAGGGTGGATAAAAATCAATGATTTAAAAAAATATATTTTTTTTTTATTTAAATCAGATGTTTTTGATAAAATGCTTTTTGAGGAAAAAACCTAACGATATTTTAAATTACAACTATCTTTGAGCTATAATGTATCTCATCATGGAATAGGGATTATAAATTCTAATTCTTAAACATTACATGAATATATTGTCTCATGCAATAGAAAGGTTTTGTAAATGAATTCCAATGTTTCATGGATTAGGGACCCAATTTTATGGGGTTTCAAGGGCTTCTGTATAGATAGGTTATTGTTTCTATCTACCCAATGGGACTCAGTGCTCAGTCTAGAAGATACCATCAGAGATGCTTAGTTTTGCAGTTCTCAAACTGTGGATTTGTGTCTCCAGAGATAACATGCTTGTTAACAGCAAAAATGTTTATAAACAAACAAAAATAAATAAATAGAGGTGAGAAATAACAGACCTCAACCCTATTGTCCCTCTGCAAATTTGTGTACACAGAGTCAATCCCTTACCTCTCTCTAAAAGTGCAAAATTTCAAAAAGTTCAATGAATAGAAGATGGTTGGAGGCGGAATAGATCTGAACAAGGAGAAGAAGTCTGGAGATAAATGTGAGAAGGGAGGGACAGATAGTAGAAACAAAAGTGAAACTGTTTGAGCAGCATATTCCAGAAGTCCTGAGGTCTTTCCGAGTGTAGCCTTCATTGATTTGAGATCTACCATACCAGTCTCTCACTAGAAGGGAAAACCTATAATGGCAGCAGGCTGTAAAAGAGACCCAGTTTGGGAATATTTTAATGAAGATCCTCTACCTGTGGGTAAGACAGGCATGCGTGCAAAATGCAAACAGTGCAACAAAGAAATGCAAGGCCTGGTTGCCCGAATAAAACAACATCATGAGAAGTGTTCCTTCTCAGGAGGAAGCTGCATTGAAGATGATGAAAGAAACATGTCTGAACATGCAGGATCTTCTGGTTGGTAAACTTTTTTATTTCATACTTCTTTCTCAAGGACTGCCTGTCTTCCTTCTGGACTATTCTTGAATTCTCATGTTTGAGCAAAAATATAGTTGTTATTCTATGGTACTATCATTTTAGATGCAGTTGTGATAAAAAATAAATAGCTGAAATAGGCAGATCTTCCTTTTACAATTTCACCTTTAAACTGAGTGTCAGTGAATTCAATGAGTAATACTAAATGAGCAGTATGGCAATAATCATTAAATAACTTCATTGACTTATTTTGTTTAGGAGAGAATCCATCCTCAACATACAGGATTCTGAAGACTATCCACCTTCAAGATCACCATCATTTTCTATCGTTTCAGAGTTATCTGCCAATGGTAGTGTTTCAGTCTCATCATGTATGTCACATAGCCACAGTATTATCACCTGTTGCAAAAAGAAAAAAAGAAAAACCTCCATCATCCAGAAACCACCATAGATAAGTTTGCGATAAGAACCAGCAGGTTACAAAAAGAGGTTATTGATGAAAAATTTGCCCAGTTTCTTTATGCAACAAACTCTCCTTTCCGTATGATTGAGAACCCACAATTCATTAACATGGTTCAGTCATTAAGACAGTCCACCCAACAGAGCAGATGTCGCAGGCAAATTGCTGGATAAAGTGTATGAAAGAGAAATTGAGCAGTGTGCAAAAGGTCTAGAGGGTAAAATTTTTACCCTGAGTCTTGATGGGTGGAGCAATGTCCACAACGATCCTGTTGTATGTACTTGTGTGACAACAGAAGAAGGGAATGTCTTCCTTACAGAAACAATTGGTACATCAGGAAATGCACAAACAGCAGAATACATACAAGAAGTAGCAGTAAAAGCTAGAACAAACTGAAAAAAAATTCAAATGTCTAGTACGCAGCTTGGTCACAGACAATGCTGCAAATGTATCCAAGATGAGAAGAAATTATTTAGAAGATAGCAAAGAGTCCCAAGCTAGTAAACGGTTGCAGTGCTCATTTGATCCACCTCCTAGCCAAAGCCTTCAGTGTTCCAGAAATAAAGGCCATTGTTGTTGAAATTGCAATACGCTTCAGTAACAACCACTTTGCAGCAGCTGCTCTGAAAAAAAGTGGGAGGAACCACGCTAACTCTCCCACAAGACATGCGATGGAACTCAGTAGTGGACTGTTTTGAGCACTATATCAAGAAATGGCCTAACCTGATGACAGTTTGTGAACAAAATCGTGAAAAAATAGATGGCACCGTCACAGCCAAAGTTCTCAACATTGGGCTTAAGAGAAATGCTGAACACATGCTGAGTACCCTGAAGCCTATTTCTGTAGCCTTGAACAAAATGCAGGGAAATAGCTGTTTTATTGCTGACACTGTTGAAATTTGGAAGGAACTGAGTGAGATCTTAAAAAAAGAAATATGCAATGACAGAGTTAAATTACAAGCATTAAAAAAATTAATGAAACAAGCACTATTTCCAGCTCATTTTCTTGCAAACATTCTCAATATGCGGTATCAGGGTCAAACCTTAACTGCCGAAGAAGAGTTGGAGGCTATGACATGGACATCCAGCAACCATCACTCCATAATGCAACTATAATAAACTTCATAGCTAAGGGTGAACCATTCAAGAAATATATGTTTGCTGATGATGTTTTAAAGAAAGTCACACCAGTGAACTGGCGGAAGTCACTTAAGCACTTGGATTCAGAGACTGCTGAAGTGATAATCTCACTTAACAGCAGTAGCTTCTTCTGCCGGTGTAGAAAGAATATTTTCTTCCTTTGGACTAATTCATTCCAAATTGAGAAATCGTTTGGGACCTGAAAAAGCAGGAAAGCTTGTTTTTTCTTTTCCAGATTATGAACAAACAGGAAAATGAAGGTGAAGACGACTGAGTTAGATGAAGAAGCCAATATTTTAAGTTTCATGTTGATCTGGCTGACACAGTCAATTTAATTTTTTTTTTTTATATTTCATTTAACTATTTTAGTTAAAAACAATTTTAATAAAAACAAACCTGATTTTAAAAAACTTGAATGTTTAACTAAATTCAAATGCTTGTTTTGTTAAAATATTATATGTTTGTTGTTGAAGAAAAAATCCAGAATACATAACGTTGTTGTTTTAGTTAAATAAAACAATTTAAATGTCTGTCTGGTGATGTTCTCCTCCTAATACAGCATGGCAAGAAAACCCTCCAAATATTAATGATTAACCTGTTGAATTGGAGATAGTTCACCTCCCAATGACTTCATAAATATCTGCTTCAATTACCTTTGGTAAATGAAATAACCAAACAATCATTCATTTTCTGATATAGCTGTCCCAAACTAACCTGAAAAGTTTTCAAAATAAATCACTTAAAAAATGTATAACGTGTACCTTCTAAAAATGAAACCTACCTCTATCTCTGAGTTGTGGAGAATATGTATTAAAGTTATAACAACCAACAAAAATGCACTTTTATGTAGAAATCCATGATTAAATCGAGTCTTCCTGACTAGTGATTTAAATCAAATCCACCCTGCAAAAGCCTGGCAGACTGATTGTCTGTTCCTGAATACAAGACTACCTCTTGATAATATCATCCAATAACTACCACAGGGTGGATTTGATTTAAATCAAATTGATTTAAATCACTAATCATGAAGACTCGATTTTTTTTTTTAAAAATCATTGATTTTTATCCACCCTGATCTACCACATAAAGACAGTAATGCTACAAAAGGAATGCATAGGTTCCTATTTTCACAATGTGTCATGTTACTGAATTCTGTAGAGAGATTATCTCTTGGAGTTGTCATATTGGACTACTCTGTATGACAGCCTGCAAGCGCACACTTAAATAGGATGTACATTGATAAGATAAAGACCCAGGACATTGTGTTGCTCTTGTAACTGTGATAAAACCTTTATCCAAATGTTTATATTGCCTCAGCAATTAGCAAAATTATTCTCTAGGCTATCGTACAATGCCATATTTACAGTTAAGCAAGGGTCATCTAATCCCCTGCCAAGATGCAGGATTTGTTGCGTCTAAAACATTCAAGACAGATTCTTCTATGGGGGAAACCCAAAATATTAGATACTTCTTTCCCAGTCAGGATAAGTATGATGTTCAGGATAATTAGTGGGAAAATATACTAGTTCATAAAAAACCTTAACTTTTAAAGTTTTTTTTTTTTTTTTTTAAATCAAAGATCATTTAAAGATGAAAAAGTGTGTTTTTACCAGTCCAAAATATATTATTTGAACTGTTATAAAAACAGAAACTAACCTCAGGTCAAGTAAAAGGATCCAAAATTGGACTTGTAAAGGTGTTGCCATAAAAAAATCAACGCTTCCTTCCTTAATAGCAATTGTCTGAGTTTTCTTTTGCACTTGCTTAGATTTCATTACTAAAATAGCAATATTATTTCTGAAACTATGTTACTACTTCTCCAGAGAGTTGCAGGAAGTTGCTAGAGCAGTGGTCCCCATATTTTTCACGTCATGCCCCCCCTTACTCCTGTTGGGAACCGAGGCCGGGAGCAGGGCCGCGGCTCCCAGAGGATTGGGGGCATGGACGGGGTAAGGGGGCAGAGGCTGGGCTGATGCCAGGGCCAAGAGCAGAGCCGCGGCCGCAGCCAAGGCAGGGGCCCTGGTGGGGCTGGCAGGAGCAGAGCTGAGGACAAAGCGGGGTTGGGTGGCGCTTCCTCCCCGTCCCCACTGGCCCAGGCCCCGCCACACCCAAATGTTCCTGCGTGGCCCCATAGTGGGCTGTGCCCCACAGTTTGGGGACCACTGAGCTAGGGGCTTGCCGAAAAGCAAAGAGCATGATTGACTATCCCTTTCCAGGAACAAGGGAGGAACACCCAACAGTGTGCATTAGTGGCAAACAATGTGCATATTTGTTCACCTTTTAAATACTAGAAGAAAATAAGGAATTAAAAGTAACAACATAACAGGAATATTTCTATAATCTTAAATCTCTCTCACGAGTGCATGGCGATAATTTTAAGCGAAAATCAGTTAATTATTTAAGACAGCTTAAAAGTAAATGATCAGCATAGAAGTCTGAGTTCAAGGTTTTTCTTTACACTTCATATTCCTGATCAAACCAGTTGGGGTACTGATCCTGTAGCTGACTCAATCAGCAGACCCCTGTGCCCACACCAAATTAGTTCAGGATCAGGCCCTTAGTGATTTACAAAAAGACCTCAAAAACAACAAGGAGTCTGGTGGCACCTTAAAGACTAACAGATTGACTTTTACATCTAAAAAGATCTCAGTATGACATACATAAATGGCTTGTAGGCAAAGGGAAGAATTGAGCTTCCTGCATTTGTTGTACATTCTCTCTTGTACATTTGAAAAAAATTAAATTAGTTCATTGCTACTGTGTAATAACTTCAAACAGTACAGTAATCACCGCTTTCCTATGCCACTATCATTAAGAGTCCACACCCTGAAATTTTACTTGCATTAATTTACCTCAAAACTAATTATTTACTTTCAAAGGGTCTGTGATCCCATCAGCTTTGGCTAAGCCTTAATATTGCACATCTAGCTTTATTATTACAGCCCTGCAGTAATTACATGTAGCCAACACAAATACTACATGCTTATACATTTTATAGTATTTTGGAAACTGCTCCACAAAATGTGCAACTTTTTTTCACTTACATATAAGTTGTATTTGGTTTACATTTACATGGAATTTTGGCAATGCTTTATTGCTGATCAATACATATATAAACATACATACACACACACACACACACACACACACACACACACACAAACCCACTCACCCACCCTAAAACGTGTTACACATTTTACAGGAGAGATATTTTAGGGTGCTTTAGAATTTTATAAACATATTCTTGGGATTATTTATTGTAACCTTCTGCCAGTAAAGCTAGGCTGCCTTAGCTCTGATTTCAACTGTACAGGGCTCAGCGGGAGCCATAAAACAAAGATGAGATAAAATACCTTTTCTACATCTAAACAGGTCACATCTAAAGCAATGTGGATAAAAATCTTAAAAATAAACTGGAACTTAAATTTAAGCAATGTTAGTTTAATATACTCTTAAATTGCTCATGAGAGTGTTTTGTACTATTTAAAATTAGTTTGCTAATTATTTTTTGAATTAAGACTTTTATATTTCATTTTCTACCAAGAAGTTTCAGACTTAAATTCTCCTCTATAATGAATAAAGCCATGTCAGGGCATCACTAACATCTTTAATGTGAGAACACCACAATTCAACCACAACATTTATAGGCAAATAGCCTGTGCTACATTATCAACCAAACACTCTTGTCCAATATACTGAAAGCCCATAAATCAAGAAAGATTATATGAATGCTTCAACCAAGCTATACTCCATCAGGGTTTGCAATTTGAAGTGAATATGTCTGCTCCTAAATCACTTAGGTGCTTTGAAAATTCCTCAGTTAAGCTCCTAGACCTGTATTTGAAAATGTTGGCCTCTGAATGATAAAAGTTCACAATAACTCTTAATATACTAAAAGTCTAAATTAGGGTTACCATTCGTCCGGATTCCCCCGGACATGTCCGGCTTTTTGAGCTAAAAATAGCGTCCGGGGGGAATTTGTAAATGTCCGGGCTTCCCCCCCCCCATGCAGAGCACGCACGGCTAACAGGGCAGCCGGCCGGATGGTGCCACTTAAATGGGGCTCCGACAGCCAGAGAGAGCCCCCCTCCTCTCCCCTGCGGCAGAGATCACTCCCTCCCTCCCTCCATTCGCAGATCGCCTCCGGCAGTTTGGAGCTCCTCCCCCGCTCCTCCTCCCCTGCTGCCCAGCGTGCC
>NW_020664419.1:59825090-60004935 GCF_002925995.2 Terrapene triunguis | reverse complement strand
CCCCCCCCATTGATTAAATGAAGAAAGGGTAATTAGTGTTGTCTCTAAGAGTATTCATTTGGATTGAGGGAAAGGAGGCCTACAGATTAATCAATTCTGGAAAACATTTTTAAGGGTGCAAGAAGGATGGCATGACCCCACAATACAAAAATTATCAGAGATTTAGGATTTTATCAAGCACAGCAAGTCAACCTACTTAGTTTATTTTACTTACATATTATTGACCTATTTAGAATTGAGTTAATGTTCTAAACTGGGCAGGGTCTAGGGCTGCTGTGGACCACCTTATCTAGATAACTAAAGAAAAGTCCAACAGATTTAAGAATCCTCATTAAATGTAACCTCTCTCTCAAAGTGAAAATGTGATAAGAGATTCTGAAATGAGAAAATAGAAATACAATGGATGGTTGGTAGAAAGTAGCTTTAATGATGGGTTGAAATGTCATATTTGAATGCCTTCAGTCCCCAATTTACATAAGTGACAGTGAACCACAACTACAAAAGTACTAAAATACTGGGGTATAATTGAAGACTGCAGCAGGAGTCATGTAATACTAGAGACTAGAACGTAATTAAATTCTTCTCAGAGCTTGAGGATAAAAACTCTATGGAGAAGTCTAGAAAAACATTCTTGAGGACTTGCTGCAAAAGGAATAACTATTTGGATCTTAGCCCATTGAGATTAAAATAACTACATGACTCAATAAGCTTAAGAGGAATGCTTACTAAGGTTTCAGATAGGAAACTTCAGGTACAACAGATCAGGATAAAGCAAGGAACTCTGCTGCATTATATTCACTGTATCTGGAAGGATCCACGATTGACTCTCTATAGCCACATTTAATTATGAACAGTAAAGCTGTTGTCAACAGTCAATAAATGAATAATATGACAGAATTGTGACTGGTATTTATACTCACAATGAGCAGCCTCTAAACTGTTGGCACTCAATTTTCATGCTATCATGTTCAGATCTCACACGTGGATTATAGGGCTGTATGCTAACTGATTGGTTTTGGTCTTAGCAACAGAAGGGATCAAAAAGCTCTATGCGGTCTCCACAGTGATTCTCAACCTTTGGGTTAAAGTCCACGACATGGGTCCCAAGGTTATTTTCTGGGGTCACGATACTTATTATAGACTAAGTTTTCATTTTAAAAGCGTTCCTAGAATTGCAGTGATCAGTGCATTATAAATGCATAGACAGAGCCTCAGTGAGAAAATAATGTCACAACTGTAAAGAGCTGCAGCAATTAGACTGACTATACAGGACTGGGGAAATCATAATTCAATAACTTTTTTAAAAGGATACTTTTCACATTTAAAAAAATATCAAATTTACATTCTATGGCCTTTATGGAATTTCTATGGCCTGTGATGAAGCTCAGACTAGATGGTTACAATGGCCCCTTCTGGTCTTCAAATCTAGAATTCAAACCATCAATGTCTCTACTGGCCATATATAGCATGTAAACTTTAACAGTGCAGCATTTTGGGATTTGGGGCTGAAACAACATAAGACATTCTAGGACTAGCCATTGGGGGGGGGGGAAGGAAATGAGCAGGTTTCAAACAACTTGAGAATCCTTGATTTAGAAGACCTGAAACACCACCTCTGTAGCCAACAAGAGGAAACAAGTATCTCAGATATTGCTCTTTTCCTCCTTACCTTCTAACGTCTTCTCCTTAGAGAAAAGATAGGAAGTGAAGAAAATCTAAGCCAGGGATCGGCAACCTTTGACACGCGGCCCTCCAGGGTAAGCACCCTGGCGGGCCGGGACGGTTTGTTTACCTGCCGCATCCGGCCGCGGTTCGCCACTCCAGGCGAATGGGGGCTGCGGGAAGCGGCACAGGCCGAGGGATGTGCTGGCTACCACTTCCTGCCGCCCCCATTGGCCTGGAGCGGCAAACCGCAGCCAGTGGGAGCCGCGATCGGCCGAACCTGCGGACGTGGCAGGTAAACAAACCGGCACCCTGGTGGGCCGCGTGCCAAAGGCTGCCGATCCCTGATCTAAGCTTTAGTTCTAATAACGTGATCATCATTATCCTCATTCTTTTCAATCAGGTCCCAAATTATCTTTAAAATAGCAACATTAATTGTGACAAGAGAGTCCTGTGGCACCTTATAGACTAACAGACGTATTGGAGCACTTCGTCAGATGCACGAAAGCTTATGCTCCAATATGTCTGTTAATCTATAAGGTGCCACAGGACCCTCTGTCACTTTTTACAGATACAGACTAACACGGCTACCCCTCTGATACTTAACATTAATTGTTTCACTCCTGGTAATATTTGCAGAAACATTCAGCTTTGTTTATCCAATAATATCCCCTATATATCCAGAAAGCCCCCAGAGGTCCCCTACCCAGACACCAAAACCTCCAGCTTCCCCCCAACAACTGCTTTGACTGTAAGGTTACTGTAGTTGTGTTGGTCCCAGCATATGAGAGAGACAAGTTAGGGGAGGAAAAATTTTTATTGGACCAACTTGTCCTTTTCATCAACAGCAGTTGGTCTAATAAGACATTTCCTCACTTACCTTGTCTAACTTCTTGCTGCACTTAGATATTTATGATTACAAAAAGCTGTGAACGTAAAATCTGAATTTATGGGCAAAAGTATATTAAACGGAATTTAATATCAAAACAAAATAGCTAAATTAATCATTTTCAACCCTTTAAAACTTCAGGTTTAAAAAAAAAAATTTAAATGTATCTGCCACAGAATTTCCAGTCTGCTGCACCAGATTGTTGCATTAGGTGGCCATGTAGCAGAATTCAGGAATCCTGCTGTAAAATTTAAGTCCAGCCTGCTGCAGTGCAAGTGAGCCTCAGAGTAGAACATGGGCAGTTTGATTTTATTCTGTAATTTTCATCTCCTGTGAATAGGTCTGTTGTAGATACGTAAGGCTCTGACCGCTTGCAAATTGAGTCTTCCTTCTGCCAAGTATATACATTCTTTGTTCCGGCTACCGGAAGCACATATTGATAGAGTTATTTTTGCCCAATTTAAAACAGAACTATCTTGGAGAAGGCTGCCAGGTCTGTTACTAACTTGCCAATTTACATACACCGATGACAGCAAGCACTTCCATCCTTTAAGCTTGCCAAGTTTTTGTGCATTAGATTTCCCTCATTTATCAGTATGTGCTTAAGTAGTCCATTATCTTTGAGAAATCTGGAATACAGAGCCCACTTTGCAGCCAAACAGAGTATATATCGGGTGATCAAATTATTAGGGGGCTGGGGCACATAGTTTATGAGGAGAGGCTGAGGGAATTGGGCTTATTTAGTCTGCAGAAGGGAAGAGTGAGGGGGGATTTGATAGCTTTCAACTATCTGAAGGGGGGTTCTGAAGAGGATGAAGCTAGGCTGTTCTTAGTGGTGGCAGATGACAGAACAAAGAGCAATGGTCTCAAGTTGCAGTGTGGGAGGTCTAGGTTGGATATCAGGAAAAACTATTTCACTAGGAGGGTGGTGAAGCACTGGAATGGGTTACCTAGGGAGGTAATGGAATCTCCATCCTTAGAGGTTTTTAAGGCCCGGCCTGACAAAGCCCTGGCTGGGATGATTTAGTTGGGGTTGGTCCTGCTTTGAGCAGGGGGTTGAACTAGATGACCTCCTGAGGTCTCTTCCAACCCTAATTTTCTATGACCAGTGTTCTCTATGCTTCTAAGATACAATATCCCTAGCCAAACCTTTGTTTCACTGTCCACCTATTTAGGGATGATAGTATCATGTCACGTAGCTCTGTTACCTTCTTACCTAGACCCTGAATCACGGGCACCTTCATAAAAAGTAGAAACATTTGGAGAGGCACCATATGAATATTTGTGCTGGTGGAATGTCTACATGACAAGACCATTTAAATGAGCATGGACATATCCTTACTGGGATCTGACTGCTATACAGTACAAGATTCATACTTTATCTTCAATAAGAGACAATCCAAGAGTAACATCTAAATAGGAGAGTTTATTGGTACCCTTAAACTCTGCATTAAATAGCTCTTTTCCTCTCGGATATGAATTAATTCAAGAGATACTAGTATTGGCACCACCTTTTCATTTCTTAGTTCACTCTGATTAAGGTAGTTCACAAATGGATAGATACATATGCTATTTTCCTCAGTGGGATGATTATCACAGAGGAATTTCATTAGAGCCTTTGGTGACACCACTAGACCAAAGGTTAGGGACTACATTCAATATTTCTGGTTATATGCAAATCTCAAAACAAATTTCTGTGGCACTCTTTTACTGGGATGGATGGATGGATGGATAGATAGACACCCCTCCTTGATATCAGTTATGTACTCCCACAGAGAGATGGCCAAGAGGATTTTTTTGAGGGTTTCCATTCTGAATTTGAATCAGAAGTTTGATGTGTAAGAGTACTCAGGTCTACCTAGTCACCTTGGTACTGCATAAGTGCTCAAATACAGAATTAAATAAAAAAAAATTCATCTCTCTGTGGAACCTCACCTAATTGACTCGTGATTCAGACGTTTTATGGGTTTCTGTATAATTTGTAGTTTCCATGAATTCCACACAATATGAAAGTTTAAACATTTTCATGGCTTTCTGGACTTTAACAAATAATCCGTAACAAATAATTTGTGATAGCTACTTGCAAGAATTCAGAAGTCATTCTTGACCACAGTTCTTAGAAGCAATTCACAATTTTCCTTCCAAATGAATGGGATCTTTGGACAAGTAAAGTTGGTTACTATCCATTATTTTTCACGTTTGAAAATTATGGTTATTGAAGTCTGCTCAGGACTTTCCTCCTATAATATTCTTTTTTATTTACACCTAGAATATCCTGATTTCTTTCTAGGTTCTCAATCTCCTGTCATAAAAAAAAGACAATTGGTTTTACATAGATCTATCAAGCGATTAAAAAAAATCATCGCGATTAATCACGCTGTTAAACAATAATAGAATACCATTTATTTAAATATTTTGGAGGTTTTCTACATTTTCAAATATATTGATTTCAATTACAAGACAAAGTGTACAGTGCTCACTTTATATTTATTTTTGATTACAAATATTTGCACTGTAGCGAAGAAATAGTATTTTTCAATTTACTTAAAACAAGTACTGTAGTGCAATCTCCTGATCATGAAAATTGAACTTACAAATGTAAAATTATGTACAAAAAATAACTGCATTCAAAAATAAAACAATGTAAAACTTTAGAGCCTAAAAGTCCACTCAGACCTATTTCTTGTTCAGCCAATCGCTCAGACAAACCAGTTTGTTTACATTTGTAGGAGATCATGCTGTCCACTTCTTGTTCACGTCACCTGAAAGTGAGAACAGGTGTTCACGTGGCACTGTTGTAGCTGGTGTCGCAAGATATTTACGTGCCAGATGCACTAAAGATTCATATGTCCCTTCATGCTTCAACCACCATACCAGGGGACATGCGTCCATGCTGACGACGGGTTCTGCTTGATAACAATCCAAAGCAGTGTGGACGGACGCATGTTCATTTTCATTATCCAAGTCAGATAATGAAAAGCAGAAGGTTGATCTTTTTTGGTGGTTTGGGTTCTGTAGTTTCTGCCTCGAAGTGTTGCTCTTCAGAAAGACTTCTGAAAGCATACTCCACACCTCGTCCCTCTCAGATTTTGGAAGGCACTTCAGATTCTTAAACCTTGGGTCGAGTACTGTAGCTATCTTTAGAAATCTCACATTGGTACCTTTTTTGCGCTTTGTCAAACCTGCAGCGAAAGTGTTCTTAAAATGAACATGTGCTGAGTCATCATCCGAGACTACTATAACATGAAATATATGGCAGAATTCAGGTAAAAAAGAGCCGGAGACATACTATTCTCCCACAAGGAGTCAAAAATTTAATTAACACTTTTTTTTTTTTTTTTTTAATAAGCATCATCAGCATGGAAGCATGTGCTCTGGAATGGTGGCCGAAGCAGAAAGATGCACACGAATTTTAGCATATCTGGCATGTAAATACCTTGCAATGCTGGCTACAAAAGTCCCATGCAAATGCCTATTCTCACTTCCTGGTGACACTGTAAATAAGAAGTAGGCAGTATTATCTCCCATAAAGGTAACAAACTTGTTTGTCTTAGCAATTGGCTGAACAAGTAGGACTGAGTGGACTTGTAGGCTCTGAAGTTTTGCATGGTTTTGTTTTTGAGTGAAATTATGTAACAAAAAAAAAAATCTACATTTGTAAGTTGTACTTTCACAATAAAGAGATTGCACTACAGTACTTGTATGAAGTGAATTGAAAAATACTATTTCTTTTATCATTTTTACAGTGCAAATATTTGTAATAAAAAATAATAAAGTGAGCAGTGTATACTTTGTATTCTGTGTTGTAACTGAAATCAAAATATTTGAAAACGTAGAAAAACATCCAAAAATATTTAATACATTTCAATTGGTATTCTATTGGTTAACAGTGTGATTAAAACTGCAAATAATTTTTTTAATTGTGATTAATTTTGAGTTAATTGCGTGAATTAACTGTGATTAAATCGACAGCCCTAGTTTTATACCAAGGTAAAAATCATATGGCTTTTTTTTCTGTCTACCTAAGAAAGCTGGGGGAAGAGTACGTTTCTGCTACAGGCATTTAGGAGTTCTTGTAAGTTTCCCTCTGAAGTAACTGGACAGTGTCAGCTACTCTGCTCATGGTCTGTTTTTCAATTCTCAGCCAAGTGTGCCATCTGGAAATCGTGTTAAAGGCCATTATCTGCTAGATAACAGGACGGAAGAGAAGAAACTAGAAGACTTCTTTAAGATAGATTTGAACTTGGCCCAGGCAAGCAAGGCTCTAGTAAAACAGATTGCGGGGGGTGGGGGGGGGGGGGGGGAAAAAAAAAAAAAAATGAGGAACTGCAATTGTCAACAGTCCTGAAACCAATGGTTATTTCTGTTTCTAGGTTCTTCTGGAATAAAATCATTAAAGGTATAACTATATCTAATGACATCACAGCGGCATCAACCATGGGAAGTGAGACAGTCCACTGTATATGTTGGAAAAGTTTAGAACATATATATCTGACAGCTGATTTTTCTTGACATGTTGGGATGTTCCCACTCTGAACAGATGTCTTCAAGAGAAGACTAAAGAGAAATGCAGAATTATTCTTTAATTTATGGGAAAATATGTTCATGAATTGTCATCGTCTCTATTTTTCTCTCTGACTATCCACTAGTGTACTAACTTATTCTTCTTACCATATAGTGTTGAAGAATTCCAGAGAGAACACACACTAAATCTCAGTTCCTGATAAAGTGGACTATCTGAATATCTCTTTGGTGAAAGATAAGCTGAAATTAAGTTCTTGTTCCATCATTGTTCCTGAACAATTTTTTAGATTCAAGTCCCTTTGAGAGCTGGATGATCTGTAGGATTTCCTGGATTTATTTCTTATTAATAGAGCTTTTGCTTGGTCTTAGTACTTATTCCTAATGAAGGAAGAAATGTATATTGAGAACTGATCTTTATGAGGACTCTCCAGTTTCTTTGTAGAATATCTACTCACTCTTTGGTAATGGCCTCTCATTTTATATAGAGGTTAGTGTCTGCGGCTTGCCTTCCTCCATATTTGCTCAGATTTCTCCTTAGAGCAGACAGGCCTCCCTGAGAAACAGGAGGGAGGAGGAGGAGGAGGAGGAGGAGAAGAAAGAGCAATCTGGAAATCAGCCTGCATAATCCCTGCATGTCTACCTTGTGGAGCAAAGCCATTTTAACACTTCAAGCAGAAGAGAAGTAAAGACTATTGCCAATGTAGAGGGATAATTTCACCTACTACTTAGCTGTGCTGGCCAGCCTTTAATGTCATGCCACCTCACAAATTCTGCCCTTATTGTTTTAAAGGGCCTTTCTTCCCAAAAAGTGTGTAGAGCTTCTGACTCACATAGCTGTTCCTATTGCCTGGTTCAGATTAAATCAGTACATCAGCAAAAATAGCAATCTGCCTCTGATCACAGTCCTTAACTCAGCACGGGTCTTGTCTTCACAATATGGACCCTGGACTGTGCCACAGCTTCCAGGGATTGCAGTTGGCCACTGCTGAATTTGCTGGCAGCAGCACCTATTCATTCACTGTTGTGTTTTGAATGATGGCTAACTGAGAGCAGAAGAGACAAATGGAAATGGAAATGCCATGCAGGCCTTCAACTTCTTTTATGCACTGTGTGGGGGCTGAAGGTAAGCCTACAATGCCTCAGGAACAGACAGTTCATTAAAATACAGAAAGCAAAGTGTTCATGAGAATTAGTCTCTCGGTGGGAAATAAGGTGTATTGTCCAATTTTGCTTTGAGGAAAAAAGATCAGTTTAGACACTACTTTTAGAGGCAGAATTTTTTTAGTAAGCTACATGGAGGGAGACCACCCCATGCCAGGTCTGGCATTCTCCCACCAGGGTATTAGAAATCCCCATAACAAGGACTGGAAAAAGAAGTATACAAGATTCACCTTCATATTTTAGTAGCTACAACTTAAGCACAATAGGCTACATCACAGTATTGATAGCAAGTCAAAGAAAAATAATTTTTAACACTTTCTGAAACTGTTCAACAACTAAACAAATATTCATCAAAAAGTGTGAAGTAAAACAAAAAAATTACAACAGGCAAGTTATTTCTGATATTTGGCAACTCTTACATATAGCTGTCTTGTTTAAGATTCTTATTCAATTAAGACATGTTTGGACTTGTTCTCATCACCATCTCTGTTATTTCCATGTTCAATTTGTTTTAACAGCTTTTGATGAACATGATTATTTTCTCCTACCATTTGACATTTTACTTTTCTGTAGGCTCCTATATGAAATCCTGTTTTCATTGTGTGGGGTTATCTATTGAGGTTCCTACATTCTAATATTATAAATAGTAATTATATTATTACAAACATTAGTTTTAAATTTCTATTTGCAAGCGCCAGCTCATTTTTTATTTAATAGAGTCCCTCCCTTTAGGTCATGCTATAATCTGATTAGTGCTTAATTGTATTATTACATTGGATACATGGTGTAAAAACCATGCTATTAAACTCTGCAATGTTTTGAAAACACTGTATAAAGTAAACATACATTTCACAAAACAAACATTCCACTTTTGATGGTAGAGCCCTATTTGAATTAAATGTAAGGCCACTTAAGAAATACCCTACATAATTATAAAGAAATATGTTTTCGGTCTGTCGTTTTTCTTTCTTTCTTAATGAGCATTAAATGAAAACTCTTTTCAGGGACTATTACTAACCTGTAAGATTTGTTTGATCTGAAGAAATGGAAAGGAATCCAATAAATATTTGCAAACTAGACAATATTAATTTGAAAAAGCTTTAGTTCATGTTTTGGGTTGGTTTTGGAAGAGGATATAAAGAAAACATCTGTAAAATGGAATGTAAGCCTCATCTATCTTCTATGCATACCGCTGTTCATAACCACATTGGTGGTCTCTTAACAGTAATTTTTATTAGCAATAAAGAGTATTACAGAGACAATTATGACAAACTGGAAAAGAAACCTTTTATTATTTAAATGAAGCCCACTACATTCAGCTATGCTAAATGTAGAAAAATATCTGATAAGTCAAGGAAGTCTATTCCTGTCATAACTTATTAGGAAATTCACGTTCTAAATTTCAAATGCTAGAAAGTCAAAAAGAACAGTCTCTTTTGTGTACAAATATTAAATAAAAATATTTGCCAAGTTAAAAAGATACACAAGGAAATAAACTAATCAGACACACAACATTCTGAAGAACTTTCTGTAGTCTCATTTAACAAACGTAAATTTGAAGAGTAGCTAATTGACAACATTAATACACTTCAGATAAACCTTCCTCATCATTTCATTATGGAATCCATCATACAGTACTTTTAAAGCACAATATCTTTCATTCTGAAGCTTATTTCATTACAATGGAAGTCCTTCCTAAAAGAACCTTGAGCACACCACATGAAAATATCTACCTACCTAAACACTGTACTTTTGCCCATTAAATTTTTGTCTCTGCTGAGGTAAGCAAACTTTGACTGAAGAACACTTCCTGTAAATGAAGTAGATTAATAAAGTTATTAGTAAGGATACATTGAGAACCTGAGCAAGTAAGACAGTTCATTGTTCTGCAAGTTTAAAAAAAAAAAAAAAAAAAATCACACTTTTAGTTCACATTTTTACCCCCATGCCTGTTCAGTTTCTTGGGTGGGGAAAAAAGGGTGCATAAGTAGTTTTTAAAACTAAAGAACTAAATGCAATGAAAGCATTAACGACAGTATATTAATTTCTTGCTAAGAATTTCTTAAATGTACAAATTTTAACATTTTATAGAGAGTAAGAGACAAAGCCTGTCAAAACTTATCAAAACATATATCTTTTACACAATACTAGTAAATATTCTTGAACCTAAAGAAAAACTAAGTAAGCCTTTTTCTGAAAAAAATACACACCGGAAATAAAATCTAGTACTAAACCATAAGAAAATATATTTGGTATTTATAATGCATTGTATTATTTTTTGCTTCTACTGTCTTATTCTGGGAGGTTTCTACTCTCTCCTACCCCCCCTTTCTATTACTGCACCTTACAGGCCAGCCCACCCCCCGTCTACTACTGCACCTTAGAGGAAATTTGGCAACCTCGGCTGATGAAATAAAGGGATTCCAAACAGCCCTGAGAGGAGAATGCAAGTAAATGCTATGCTTATGTATAAATAATAATAGTTTAGAGATAATACACAGGAAAAAAAAGTCAGTGAAGACAGCAGAAGTCAAACTATGCTTCCAGATCCAAGGGGACAGCGGAAAGAGGAGCAGGCAGTCAGCTTTGTTTGACTGAATGAGCTCAAGGGAGGAAAACCAAAGCCAATAGAGAAAACGAATTTTTTTAAATTACAGTACGAATGAGGAGGAAAAGGGACCCTCTTGGACTGTAATCTCTTTGGATTTTGGAAACTGTCAGTACTTGAATTGGACACATCCATGGAAAACCCAGGTGGTACAGGATGTGGTACTGACATAGTAGGATCCACCCTTATCTGTGACTCAGTATGGTATTCTAGGGTATTGTGCTGGTGAAGGACTATCTTCTGGATGAGATGTAAAAGTCACAGGTTTTACATGGAAGAGTATATGGCACCTTTCATACAGTTGTGGTGTTACCAAGCTGGGGGGTAGCCATAGCAGCAAAGTTTAACTGTGCTGTATAACAAAATTCTTAAAGTTACTCTTCACTTTCCCTCCTACAAATACCTATGTACGGTTGTTCTCAGAAGGGCTACATAATTTCCACCACAGAGATGTTAAAGTAAACCTTATACATTTATTTGGGATCCTTTTGGACTGAAAGGTGCAATAAAAACACATTACTATTATACCATGAAGTGTTGATAAGAATGCAAAATATACACACTAGGTGTTTGTCTCATGAAGATAGTTAAAGCAAGTAGTGAGAGGGGTTCGTTTGGCCTTTGCCCAGTGGGACCCAGGATAGCTGGAGCGTTGTTGGACCCATGACCGACGGCAATATCATTTAGCAACTGAGTTAGAAACCATGTTAAAAAATGTACTATCTGTGTAAAGTATTGCTGCAAAGCTGCAATTTAAAAAAATATGTATTGAACTTTGAATTTTCACATAATTACCTGCACACCTATGATCACAAAAATCTAAAACCACATATGTAAATTTTTTAATCTTGAACAAGAAGTGTATACAGTTTCAGATACTTGGGGTCATATTTCCATAAAGATAGAAAAAAATTAAACACATCTAGAGATTCCACTGGAGCGGTGACCCAGATTTTGAGAACCCACCACCCCAAACCCTACTGGAACTAAAACTATACATTGTAGGATTACTTGAGGAAATTCAGAACAAAACATTCCACAGTTTGTAACTCAGATGCACATTACAGATTTGCTCTTTAATGTTGCTAATGTTGAGGCTGTATCAAAGATTTAATTATAAATTGCATTGTTAAATTCCAATTTATCTCTGGGTTTAAATGGCTGTTGCCTCTGTATCTGTTTTTTTTTGTGGGAGTGTTCACCGCACTTTTTAATAGGTGTAGGTAATTAACCAAAACAGCAAAACAAATTTTTTTTCTTTAAAAAGTTTTTCCATGATGCTCAATAACTATCATTCACTAAAACACAGTGTGCCTCTTCCAAAATAATCTATATTCCTGTGAATAGATGTTAAACTTTGAGAATGTTCAATTTGGTTGTTCAGGAATTATCTTCTTTGCTGTTAAAAGTCCACAGGATTCCTTTACCATTCCCACTTACTTTTACAGATTCAGACCACAATGCTACAGATTATAGCCATCATCGTCTGGTAGAGAGTTAGAAGAAACTTTCCTTTACAGCCTGTTGATGCTGCTATTTAAAACTCTCAGAAGAGGTTACTATAGAGACAAACAAGATGTAGTCCCTCTTCTTAACGGCTGAGTGTGCACTCTCTCTGCATTACTCCTGTCCTGACCAGTCCAAAGAACAAAAGAAACAGTGTATTTTTTAGCAAAGAGAACTAAAAAGTATATTCATTCAGCTAATGTAGTACTCTAATTCCATTTCACGTCACTTGATTACCATTTTCTCTTGCACGTAAAAAGACAATTCCTTGAGTCAGTTAAGTTGCTTACAGGAGCAATGTTCTGCAATGCCATGCAAATGACCCAGATTCAGTTCCTCTAATCCAGGGGTGGCCAAATTTACTGACTCTCCAAGCCACATACGACAAGCTTCAGAAGTTCGAGAGCCGGGGCGCACCTGCCAGGGCTTGGGGCTTCAGGCCCACAGGAGGCACCTGCCGGGGCTTGGGATTTCAGCCCCGCTCCTGCTGAAGCCCCAAACCCTGGCAGGTGCGCCCCACAGGGCTGAAGCCTCGAGACCCCCCTCCTACTGCTACCCCCACCACCCTGCTGCAAGGCAGAGGTCGTGAGCTTCCCCACCTCCCCCCCTCCCCCAAGTCTGGTTGGTGGAGAATGGGGGGCAGAGACGTGAGGGGGTCCTGCAAGCCACACTTCAATGGTAAAAGAGCCACAGTTTGGCCATCCCTGCTCTAATCTCTCACTTCCTAAAAGTATAAATTGACTGCACTGAAGAGGCATCACTTTCAGTTCTGGTGGTGGAAAAATGCCTTGTGCCACTATATTATGACCCTCTTTCATCGATTAAAAAACAGCACTGATGACCTTCTAAGGCACTCTGATCTAGTCATGCTTTGATGGAACATGAATGAGACCCCAATGTAGCAGCAAGACCAAGCTCTGACAGGTATAAAGACGAAGCCCCTTCTCACCCCACCCCCACAATTAAAAAAAAAAAAGTAAAAACTCTAGTCAAGCACATCCCAGTTCCTCTAATCAAAAAACAAAACAAATACAGTATTCTGTTGAAACATTTCAATACAAGAGAGCTTCTATTTTGCCAATGGAACCAAATTTTACTTTAATTTTAAAACATGGTTTCATTAAGGTATCAGCAAATTAAATTATATGAATTAATGAAAAGAATAGCATATATCGATACTAATCCATTTTACAAGAAAAAATTAAAACATTCTATGCTGAAACAGTACTTCAACAGTCTGTAAAAATAATGTGAACTTTTTTCCAATAGTTTTATTACAAATTTATTACCTTCAGCTTAATTTCAGGAGCATTTTGATGTCAAATTTGGTCTATCGTGTAAATTTTGTAAAGCTAATTTTACTAAGTATTTCAATTTTATTTATGTAGTTTCAACAATAATTTGGTGTCTGCAATCAAACAATGCAACACTGTGTTAGAACGTAAGAAAATGAAAAAGTTTGGCTATGGAATATAAACAAAAGTGAAATTTGCTAATCTATTTGCATTGTTTAATATGTGAGAAATGTAAATGAAGAGAGTACAGCAAAAGGTAATTTAAAACTGAAATTTTAAAAATATATTTACACTTTTTAAAAAGGTGATTTTAACCTGGCCATTCCTCTTTGAAAAGTTTTTTAAATGCATTTTTCCATTTTCCAAAAATATTTGTTAAAGAAATATATGAAGATTTTACTTACCTGTTAGCAATTGCATCTTTCTTTTTTTGTAATAATTTCTCTGACAGAATCACTTCAGAAATATTACAGTTGCCCAAAAGAGATCCTTGAATTACACTAAATTGCAATGCTGAGGAGATATGATTGGCCTAGCGGCTGTTCCTATCCTTATCCTAGTTTAACATGAGCTAACAGAAGAGAATATTGTTGAATAGCATAGTGGAAATTTGGAGACTTAGGCTATGTCTACACTAGCACTTTTGTTAGCAACTCTTTTGTTGGTCGGGGGGAGTGGGGGGGTGGGGAAAACACACACACCTCTGACTGACAAAAGTTTCGCCGACAAAAAGCTCTGGTGTGGACAGTGCTATGTTGGCAAGAGAAGTCTCCCACAGACATAGCTAGAGTTGGGGGTGGTTTAATTATACCAGTAGGAGAGCTCTCTCCTACCAGCATAGAGCGGTTATACAGGAGACCTTACAGCATTGCAGCTGCAGTGGTACAACTGTGCAGCTATAAGGTCTGTAGTGCAGACATAGCCTAAGAAAATAAGTCATCCTGGTCCTCAGAAAAGCAACTTGAACAGCAGTAAGTGTTTGCAATAGCTTCTATTAGGTTCAAATATAGAGTAAGCCAAAATACAAAAGATGAATCAGATGCTGAATCATATTCCATATATGATATATGATAAAGACAACTGGACAGTATTTTAGCATCTATAGAATAAAGTCATTGTCAATATAAATGGGGGGAGGGTTAAAACTACATTATGTCACCATCTTACATTAAAAAGATTTCTGAAAGATTTTTCAATATTTGTGCCAACTTTCCTTTTTGCTCTTCATTGAGATTTGATAACGAAAGAGTCAGTTTCACTTTTACTTATCATGCATCAATGCAATGTTGACATCTGCATTTTTAATACAGAATAAGAACATTTAAATATCCCCGCCAAAAGTATTTCTTTCAAAGGCCTTTTTTCTGCATCCTCATCCATCAATCCAGATTGATGGATTGTTTCTTCCCTGCTGAGAGCAAGCAGCAGTGAATCACAGAACTTTCATTTCTGGCATCTTCCTTCCCATTCAGTCATGCTCATGTACTGCTCAGCCCTAACAGAGACTTCCGCAGTTTCCAACATAAAAATTTGTCGATGATTAATAGATAGCCTCAACAAATAACTATTGTTATAGCACATAGTTCAAGGATGAACTGTTTACACACAAAAATGCAGATCAGAATAGGCAGCTGTAAATATAAGAAAGTAAAGAAGCATCTGTGCAAGTAATAAGTTCTTTTACTCTCCATTCACCAAAACATATGATTGATAGCAAGCTCTAAGAGAAAGGGGCAGAATCTAGAAAGGAACAGATGTCATGGTGAGGAACATCAATCTACACTGTTTGTGCAAGAAAGTAGGATGACCATAATGCTATTCTACATACTACACCACTTGAAACCTTTCCACCCAGCATAGTAATATTTACGGAACAGGCTCAGCAATGAAGGGGGAAAGGGTACCTCTTTGATTCTAAGACTCAGAGATACATAATAAAGTCTATCTGTTGCTGAGCATTCTTTAGAGACCCTTGACCTCATAGAATAGAACAAAGATGTTCAGAGGATCTAAATTTTGGCCTAGACAAAAAGAAATTTAGGGCCTAGATTTAGAGAGAATACCAGAGTTTCTACTTGTCACAGGGAAGTGTAATAATACAATAAATAAGTTTTAATCACCCTCATCCTAGGTCAATCTCAATTTATGAAAAAGGCAGATATCTCCAATGACGGTACTCACATTTATTCAATACCCTCAGACACATTCTGTTTCCCCTGCATTATACAATAGTCTACAAGGGCTCTAAGTGGTTATCAGTGGTCAGGATGCAACATTTGGTCCTTAAAACAGGACACAGCTGATCAGATTTTGGAACAACTAAAATGATTTAGAAAACTGCTTGTATTTCTGGAATCTAGGAAGGAGCCAAAATAACTAGCCTTGAAGTAGCATATTTATGGCTAGCTTGTTATTAAATGTTGCTGCAACTTCTGCCATAATCATGAAGAACCTTCAGAAAAGGAGACAGTAGCCCAAACTGGAACATCTGGTACTACAGATATAGGTTCACTAGCATTCATTCTAGATGGCAGGGGCACACTGGGATATCAAAATTGGCATCCTGTGGGTCCAAATTATACACAAAAGGAAGATCAAGAAAGGAAAGCAACCTGAACTCACTTGCTATTAGATGTCTCTCTTTTTAGTCATTTTAAGATTTAAAATTAACTTTTTTATATTTCATCTAAATTTCAGGAGCGTGAATGCAATAAGAAACTTGTTCTCCATTCAGAAATATTCAACATCTACAGAGAAAAAGTAGGGAACTATTTTCACTTTATTTACAAGTTAATAAAAAATGGATAATTTTATTTTTAATCAGTTTGAACACCTCCCTAAAGTCAGCATCAACAATTCTCTGATTTTCTTCTTTTCTGTTTGACAAAAATATTTTGGTATTTATTTTGAATACAGCTGACGTGTACATAGAGCCTTATGACAAAATCTCTGTATGCATGCATGCATCCATCATCAGTGGATGACTGCATAGTCCAAGGAAAGGGAAATTTGTCTTACCTGAATTTTTTTTTTCCTTAAGCGACCAAGTTCACCAATGTCCTCACTACTGATTTTTGTCCCGCTCAGCTGAAATGGTCATAAGACCTTACAACCATGGGCTGAGCCTCAAGTAGGACACACCATTTCAACTCATTGCCAGAAGACTAATTTCATAGTTAAACTTGCATATGGAGGCTTCGCCCTAAAATATAACAGAACGCTATTTTTTAAAAACTTAACTATAATCATGAAAATTTCCTTCTTTCCTTAGCAGTTAAAGCAGGGTCAGACTGGTTGTGGCAATCTTTGAGAAGACATTACTAGAGGAAGTTCTAATCTCTCTTTCAAAAGCATATCCTCACAACAGGAAAATCATTAAGTAAAAAAACTGGAAGAAATGGGAATCATATTAATCTAAAATACAATCTTTCTAGCACAGCATGCAGAACACTCCCTCCAAAATGCATAATTCAAGATAAGCAATCTAATTGTAAGTGCTTATGTCTCAGTAAATCATTTGCATAAAGCTAAAAGCTGTAAGGTAATTTTTAAAGCTAGGATTTTATAAGGTCAACCATAAAGGCTGCGGAGGTAGAATTTAACAGCAGTAATGAGGTAGCTTCATGTTTCTGAGAGTAGTTTGCAGGTAACTATCCAAATGTCGGCAGTCACATGACAGGGGCAAAAGATGTTTAATACTGAGATGTGAATGGATGCGTATCTAGCATTTACAAGTCCACAATGCTCATCCACTGTCATCTGATTGGTTCAGCAAAGTCTTACAATGTTTTGAATTAGATATTTGTTGGATAAAGAGGAAGTGTGCCCAATACCCTAGATTTTGACAAATTGTTTCCAAGCTTCATCCCTCAGAGAAATTCCCATTTCATATTTTTCCTCCCCTGGATAAATGGGTAACAGACAGCATTTAACTACTGTTAATAAACATTAGCCTGGGCATCTACTTGCTCTGGAGACAAAAATCTTGATTGGGAAGGGAACCAAACTGAGCATGGCTTTAACAGCACGTTCAGTTTTCAAGTTCAGAGAGAACTGAATCAGGGAAATAAAAATAAATTCTGAGAGAACACTGAAATGAATCCTTTCTTGATTAGCTCTGAAATTATCTAACGGTTTAAGAAATATATGAGAAGTCTCCACATCCTCCTTCAATCTCAGAATGAAAAGAGAATTTAGTATCTACCCTCACAATAAGACAAAGAAAATAGTCACACATTCCAGGAACAGCAACCTTGAATTGTGGTCTTAATGCTGGATGAGGTTGCAAAACATTTTCATACCATACAGGCCCCATTATGATCACACTTTATTCATAGGCTAATGGGTTTTCACGTGGTATCCCTTCTCAGGGCTTTTCTACACTGGCAATTTACAGTGCTGGAACTTTCGTGCTCAGGGGTGTGAAAAAACACCCCCCTGAGCGCAGCAAGTTTCAGCGCTGTAAAATGCCAGTGTACCGGCTCCCAGCTATGCTCCCAGCACTGGTAGCTATACCCTTCGTGGAGGTGGGTTTTTTTAGAGTGCTGGGAGAGCGTTGCCGTTTAATGTTGCCAGTGAAGACATGCCCATAATTTCTCTGCTTTTTCCTCTGTTTTCACTGATGTGTTAAATCACCTGTCAACTGAGTCATGGGTACATACCAAAATGATAGTTTGTTTCCCCCCCACATGAAGGCAAAACACTTTGTCCAAACTGATGTTAAAATGTTTCTCTTAAGTGTTTTATGTATTCTTCTTTGCCCATAAAGAATGATGTGTGTATGTACTGCCTTGACCTGATCCACTCTGTAAATCTGCATATTGACGACTATTTTGTGTGTTGGACCAGTTGGATCGTGTTGTTGCTTTACCATCTCTCCTTCATAGATGCACATTTTAATTCCACCAAGCTCTTTTCTCCCAAGATCTAATAATCTATGGTGGAATAAGAACTTTTCCTTTATAAAATTCAGATGTAACAAGCCTTTCAACTGACTAATAAAAAAAATGGGGAAAAGCTGTAGACTAAATTACAGTAACTCCTCACTTAAAGTCATCCCGCTTATCGCTGTTTCGTTGTTACATTGCTGATCAATTAGGGAACATACTCATTTAAAGTTGTGCAATGCTCCACTCTTACGTTGTTTGGCTGCCTACTTTCTCCAGAGCTGGCAGCCTCCCTAGGAACCCCCCACCCCCACGGCCTCCCACCCACCGGTAGACCCCGCGGATCAGCACCTTCCTCCTCCTCCCCCCACCTCCTGCCCATGGCAATCAGCTGGCATAAGGCGTTTTGGAGGCACGAGGGAGGGGGAGGAGCGAGGATTCGGTGCGCCTCCCCCCTCCCTCCCGAATGTGGCAAGCCAGCTGGCTTGCAGCGTTTAGAAGGGAGGGGAGGGAGGGGGGAGGAGCCAGGACGCAGCGTGCAAAGTAAAGGGGGAGGTGGCGGGGGGGAGAAGAGGCGGGTCAAGGGTGGGGGCTTGGGGCAAGGGGTGGAGTGGGCAGGCTGAGGGTTGAGCCCCCCACCCCTGGTGCTTGCAGAGTAGGGGAAGCTGCCCTGGAACCTAACTCCCCCTCCCCCCATTTACATTAATTCTTATGGGGAAATTGGATTCGCTTAACATCGTTTCACTTAAAGTCGCATTTTTCAGGACCATAACTACAATGTTAAGTGAGGAGTTACTGTATCTAGTTTAGAAATACATTTTCAAAATTTAATGCAGCTTCAATCTTATGCCATTTTAGAGTCAGGGAGAGTTTAAAGCTAGAAGGGCGCACCAGCATCCAGTCTTGTATATCATAAACCACCACTCCGCACCCGCACACTAAATTCAACAACCAAACTTACAGCCTCCAGGAGACAAACTATTCTGTGCCACAGGCAGAAAATAGAAGGGACTGAGGGGCACCAATGCCAGAGCTCCCTGCAATAACAGAGAACTGATTAAGTGAGATATACCCAGATAATCTCATCAAGTAACCCACACCACACACTGCAGAGGAAGGCAAAAAAAAACAACAAAAAACAAAACAAAACAGCCAAAGGTCACTGCCAATCTGTCCTGGGGGGAAATTCCTTCGGCAATCAGACCCTGAGCCTGTGAGGGAGAACCAACCAGTCATGCAACTGAAAGAGTGAGTGAGTGAGTGAGTGAGTGAGTGAGTTCGGTGCCACCTAAGAGTCCTAGGGATAAGATATTTAGGAACAAGAGACATTAACCAGAAGAGATCCCAAGGCTGCCGAGCCCTTTCCCCACCATCACAAGCAACCCTGGTATAAAATCCCATTCATAACTTTGTCCAGCTCTCTCAAAACTAATAAGTAGTTTGCCTCCACTACTCCTCCTGGGAAGCCATTCCAAAGCCTCACTCCTCTGATGGTTAGAAACCTTCTTGGACTTCCCAGCCTGAATTTGTTTATACTCCTTTGTTCTTGTGCCAACATTGTCCTTTAGCTTAAATAGCTCTTCACCCTCTCCAGTGTCTACCCTTTTGATGGATGTATAGAGAGCACTCAGCCTTCATTTTGCTATGCTAAACAAGCCAAGCACTTCCAGTCTCCTATCATAAGATAGGCCTTCCATTCCCCTGCTCTTCATAGTAGCTCTTTTTTGTACCTGTTCCAGTTTGAATTCATCTTCCTTGAACTTGAGTGACCAAAATTGTACACGGTATTCTAGATCTAGTGCTTTGTAGAATGGCATTAATACTTCCCTCGCTACTGAAAACACGTTGCAGGATACATTCCAGGATCACCCTTGCCTTTTTCATAGCAGCATCACATTGGTGGCTCAAACTTATCTTGTGATCTCCAACACAGCCAGGTCTCTCTCTTTCTCTCATTTCCAACCGATGAGCCCCCAGTTTACAGTAGAAATTCTTATTATTAGACCCTAAGTGTATGATCTTGCATTTTGTACTACTGAATTTCTTCCTGTTACTCCAGTCTTCATGGTCATCCAGATCTTTCTGTATAACACGATTCTCCTGTGTACTGATGATGCCCCCCAACTCTGTATCTTCAGCAAATTTCATTAGCCCACTCCTACTTTGTAAGGTAGACATGGCCTTAGCTACGACTTTCTTCTACCTCAGGTATGGAAATTTCCATTTCTCTACACTCATTTCCATCAGCCAACCTGCCCTTCATACCCATATTCTGTTGTTATTGAAAACTGAGGCAAAGTATTAATTTAGTTTCTGGGCCATACCTAAATTATCTTTAAATCTCCTCCCCCATCTACATTGCATAGTGGCCCAACCTCATCCTTCCTCATTTTCCTTTTACTTACATAACTAAAAACAAAACAAAAAAACCTCATCATTTAATTTCCTTGGCAAGCGTTAATTCAGCTTGATTTTTTAAGCAATTCTCATGTTATTCATACATTTAACCTCCAAGATGCAGCAACTTTTGCTATCACTCCTTTTTCCTTTCCATTCCTTATAGCAGTGCTTCTCAAAGTGGTGGTCCGCGGACCGGTGCCGGTCCGCGAGCCATCGGCTGCCGGTCCGCGGCGAGTTTCCTCATAAGAACGTCGAATAGGATAATAATATGACACCGGTCCCTGGCACATTGGGGAAAAAAAATTGCCAGTCTCCCACATCAGATAGCTTGAAAAGCACTGCCCTATAGGATCTCTACTTACTGCTAATAACTTTTTTATCTACTTGGATGTGCAGCCTTTCCCAGTGTAATCTCTTTTAGTAATGGTTATTCAAAAACAAAACCATCAAATTTGGAGTTGATAGATTGTAGCTTGACTACTAGTCCCCTAGACAGGCCAGGATATTCAGATTTATAATAATATATGTACAAAAGAAGCGATTGCATTCAATATTAGATTCTGTACTACATTTTTATGAAGTTACAGTAACAAGGCCTGAGTTCACTTGTTCAGTACAATAAAGGAAACTTTAGGGTTTCATTTATTTTTAAATAATAAAACAGTCAACAACATAGGAATCTAAGAAACAGCATATTCCAATTCTATCACTTCCCATGCTAGAATTTTTGGGTCACATTCCACTGATTAGTAAAACTCTTCCTCAAATCTTTTATTATGTTAATAGATTGCAGTCTAGGATTATGACAAATATTTCCAATTTTCAATTCATTCAACTTCTTGTTTCATAGATTTTTCTGATAGGCCAATATGCCTTTGGCTTTTAGGAAAGCCTTTAAAAGCATTCAGGCCATATCATGCAATCAATTAAATTGAACTCACCATGGAAACTAACAAAAAGTTATGTTTAAAACAACAGCGCAATTTCACCCATTGCTTTTATTGAATTGTGAATTTGCCTCTGCTCACTTGATTATCAGAGTTTCTTGGTGAATATTCTAACTCTTGGCACCTTTCTGTTATCTCAGGTAGGAAACTAAAGACAGAGTATCTGACATAAGTGTTATCCTTGAGGAAGTTGTATCAACTGCTTTAATTGTAAAAAGGAAAAGGAGAAAAGATCTTATTTGCCTTCCACCAGAAGAAAGGAATTCCCCTCTAAGACTTTTGGATATGGAGGGTCCAAAGAATATTGCTTTTGTATTAGGCCTCCTGCCACTTATGGCAGTTGTCATTTTATAACAAGTTTTACGGTTTGAGTGTCTCTTCATAAATGAAGGTTACTTCTAACCGAGATTCTCCGAGATAGTTCTGCATATTCACTTATGGGTACTGCCCCACCTTATGGTGCCTTGCGTAGAACCTTCTTCTAGCAGTTTAAATAGGAGCACTCTCACCCCCTCCTTCCCATCATTGATGTACTGAAGGTGAGGCTATATAGGAGGAGGAGCACCCTCCCCACCTCAGTTCCTTCCAGAGACACATAATAAACAAGGGCTCACAGAGTGGGGAAGATAGGTAGGAAGTGCAAATATGAAGAGCGACCTCAAAGAATCTCAGTTACAAGTTCATTTCTTCTTTGAGAGGCTCTGCATATTCCCACTTATAGGACAGACTGATGATTAGTGCAGAAAAGTGACCTAGAGGCAGAAACAGAGCCCTAATTGAATAGACACTGCAGCACCACTTTACCAAATCCAGTGTCTGCTCTAGGGGCCAGATCCAAACAATAGCACTTAGTGAAAGTGTGCACCTAAATTCAGGTTGCAGCCCTGCAAATTTCAACAACTGGTATCTGCCTAAAACAAGCAAAGTAAATAGTCACCACTCTTGTGGAATGTGGTCAAATCAAAGCAGGCCCAGAACCTTTTTCTAGCATGTTATGTTCAGCAATATATTGTTTAATCCATAAAGTTATAATCTGGCAGGAAACCATGTAAACCATTCAATTGTTAGTGTAAGACAAACAAAAACAAACTCACTCGACAATCTACGAAAACACTTAGTTCCATCTCAATAATTAGGAAGGGTTCTTCTTGCATCCACAGAATGTAGAACAGACTCCCTCTTATTAGAATGAGGTTTAGCGAAAATAAATTGGCAAATTAATAATCTGATTAATGTGAAAATCAGACACCATTTTAGATAAGAGCCTGGGATCAAGTCTGAGAACTAATTTGTCTTTATGAAAAGAAGTGAAAGCTGGATCAGCTATAAAGGCATTTGATTCACTCACTTTGCTGACCGACATCATATCACTATTGAAGGCTGTCTTGATAAGTGATAGAGAGTACACTCGGCCAAGAGTTCAAAGGGCCATTTTACCAGCATGGTCAACACCAAATTGAGATCCCTAACAGGGGGACATAAATTTGATAAACCTTTTAACCGAACAATGAAAAAACAATGATCTCGCATTAACTAAAAGTATAATATACTGAACTGGCTGCCGAATGAACTTTTAACAATGAGTTACATAACCCTGGGATTAAGTATATTAAGCATTACAGAACACAAGGAATGGAAATAGATTAAGGGAAAATCAGGTTTTTGCCCTCATCCCTCCCTGAAATCTGGTCCACTTTAAATGGTAACCATTTCTAGTGGACTGTTTTCTAGAGTTTTATTGTGTCCTGCACAAATAAAGAACATGACTGCTCAAAAGCAGACAGCGTCAAGGTCTAATCACCCACACTGGTCAGGTGAAGAGACTGTGGGTCTGGATGAAAAACTTTGCCCTCCTACTGAGACAGTAGGTCTGGTGACAGAGGAAGACACACAAAGACTCCGCTGGACAACTGAAGGAGATGCATAAACCACCATTACCACAGCCAAACCGGGGCAATCAGAATCATTCAAGACCTGTCCTGGTGTATCTTTCTCACTACCTTCTGGATCAATAGAAAGGGGAGAAAGGCATACATAAAACCTTTCCTCCACTGCAGTAGCACAGCATCAGGCAGGAACAGACTGTCCCTGCCAGCTCTGGAACAGAAGAGGGGACACTTTTTGTTGGGCTCATTGTGAACAGGCCCACCTCTGGTCCATCCCAGCTGGAGAATATGGTCTGAACCAACTGATCCTTCAGGGACCATTAATGCACCGAGAGCTGTCTCTGCTGAACCAATCTGCAACTACATTGTTTCCCCCTACCAGATGCAGGGCCACAGGGATAGACACCATAAAGGATACAACAATCCCATAGATTTACAGCCCCTGCACACAGGAGAGCAGAATGAGCACTCCCCTGCTTGTTGATATAATACATTGCCAATGTATTGTCTGCCATCACCTGCACAACCCTCCCTTGTAGGTGATGAAGAAATGACTTAAGGGTGAAATGAACAGCTCTCTTACAACACATTTATTTGCAGGGCTATCTCTTGATAAGACCAATGTCCTTGAATTGTCATCTGATTTAGATGAGCCCCCGCTAACCCTTGTTGGATGCATCCAACATTACCATCAGAGACAGGTCCTGAGGTTAAACTGTAAATCTCTGGGCAAATTTGTTCTTACTGACCACCATTTCAGATAGGCTACGATGGTCTGAGGTCTGGTGATAAACATATGGATGTTGTCCTGACATGTTCTGTTGACCTGAGATATCTAGCGCTTCCTAGATCTCATTCTCTGACAAGCAAACAGTGTCACGTAAGTAACGGCTGCTATCAGACCCTAGAAGTATTTCACTCTCTGAGTGGAACCCTACTGAATCTTTAATAGATTCTGGCTCATCTTGAGAAACCTATCATCTGATAGAAAAGCTCTGCCTTCCACAAAGTCCAGTATAGAACCTATAAAGGGAATCCATTGAGTAGGACAGATAATTGACCTGAAAAGAAATTAGTTGTAAAAAACAAAATGGCTTAACAGGTCCTCACGTACAGTGGCCTTCAATAGCCAAGGGTAAACAAAAATACCCTGATTTCTCAAATGAGCTGTTACCACAGAGAGGCATTTTGTAAACATTCTGGGTGCCGTGGAGGAGCCAAATGTAAGCAGGTAATATTGGAAATGGCATCCAGCCACCAAAATATGGAAGTACTGGTGATAAGCATTACAAATTGAAATATGAAAATACACATCCTTTAAATCAAGTCACAAATCAACCCATGATCAATAGCAAAGGGATTATGGAGGCCAAAGTCAATATATGGAACCAGGACTTCCAAATTTACGTGTTCAAATGCCTTACATCTAGTATTGGATAAACATACACCGTCTTCCTTCTGTAACAGGAATAAAAGCCATGACACCACAGGGATTCAGGGACTTCTTTGACTGCTTCTATCAGGAGCAATTTTTCTGCTTCTGCAAGAGAATAATCTCATGAGAGGGATTCTTGAAGAGGGAAATTGGGGGGGGGGGCAATCTTTCGAATTGTACATAGCCCCTTTCTATGGTCTCTATAACCCATTGGTTTGACATAATTAGTCTCCATGCATGATAAAATGAGCTAGCTTCTCTCCAAAGAAGGGGGCAGATTGACTGATTCTCAACTCTCAATAGTCTCACCAAAATTGAGGCTTGCTGTTCCTTGACAAAGAAGCAGGTTATTTAGGCTTAGACCTCAGTTTTAAGGGCCTCTTACTATGTTGGCTCTGGAAGGCTGCTGTTACCGTTGGCTTCTCTGATGATGAAAAATAAGATGATGAAGACTGGGGGGTAGGGGCTCTTGTACTGGAAAAACAAAGTAGGTCATCTCCTCCTAGCAAAGGAAGTCAGAATTTAGAGAGAAGGTTGCAACCTTATTTCCTTTAATTTTTCCAATAATCTGTCTTTTCACTGAAAAGGCCCTTCCCTTCAAAGGGGAGATCCTCCAACTTAATCTGTGTGTCTAGAGTCAGGGAGGAAAAACAAAACCATGCATGCCTCCTGATGGTCACAGCAGATGCCAATGCTCTGGCAACAGAGTCTGAAGTGTCAAAAGAGGCCCTGAGGGAATGCTGGGCTACATTTTGGCCCTCCACCAATATGGCATTTGGCAACCTCTTCTTGTCAGCTAAATCCTGTAAGGACAAATGTCATCTTTTCCCGTAAATGGAACTGGTAGAGGGCCATGACCGCCAGATAATTCGCCACCCTAATACCAAGGAACAATTAAGAGAACACCTGTTTCACCAATGAATCAATTATTTTCCTTTCTTCATCAGCTAGGGTGGAGTGAGATTGTCCAGATCTTGCCCTGTTACTGGCAGCAGCCACCACCAGTGAATTTGGGCCCAGGTGAGTATGAAAGTAGGAAACCCCCTCAGAAGGTATCTAATACAACTTATTAGCTTTCTTATAAACAGGTTGACAAGAAGCAGGCATGGCTCACACAGAGATAGCAAATTATCCAAAAATGGGAGGGATATTCTATTCCCTGAGGTAGGACCAAGGATATCAGACACCGAGTGAGAAGTCTCTTCCACAGGTACTGCAGGAAGATTTAAAGTGGATACCATATTATCCACCAAATTGTGGAACTGTGTAGCATCTTCAGAAGGAAAGATGGCAGAGGGTCACCCCATGTGTTCATCCAATGCTAAATCAGGTTCATAGTCCATTTCAAAATACTCCTGCTCAAAGACGGGAGCAACATCCTTGGCTGCTTTTTCAGACATTTCAAGCATCACGGTCTGTAATGATGACAGATCCAGAGGAGACAGATCGGAGGAGCTCTGGATGGCCAGATCCTTCACAGACAAAAGAGTACCACTCCATCTATACGGAGGGTAGTTGAAAAAATTCCTGAGCTGGCCCCCAGTAAAGCCATAGACTCTCTTCCCCTACAATTCCCCACACAACAAAACCTGAGGTTCAAGGCTTCTCCAGGCGGGAAGGGCCAATTTGACAGGGCCCCTGAGGAAAGGTCCCATGACTCCAGCCTCTAGAAGTAAATATCCTAGTGACCACTACTAAAGCTAAGAGCTTCCCTTAATTTGGTAACCAGCCTCCAGCCAAAAAGGTACCCTGGAGTGATGAACCACTACTACTTTGGAGTGGAATCCCATATGAGCTGGGTTCTCTGAAAACAAAGACATGGAGAGATTTTGCCACAAGAGCAGTAAGGGAAGGGTGCAGAGCTAGGGGAGTGGACCCCTTACCGCATTCTCCCTGACAGGCGGAGAGACACCCTCTCCCCCCAAAAAGTTGATTGTTCTTTATTACATATCTCTGTCAAACAGCATTTGAATGGGTGTCTTCAAACAGGTTATTTTTAGGCGAATCCAACAGCTTACCATGAGTTCTCTCTTCTGTGTTCCCTAAACCATTACAAAAGGGAGTTCTAGGACCAACTACTCTTCACCTACCCTCACAGACAACAAGGTTTCAAGCCCTGAACCTCTGTCTTCCATGGCTACCCCACAGGCAGCATTTTTTGACTTTCTGGGGAAGTCTTACATTTGACAGTAATCAAAGGATGACTATGTTCTACATGCATACTCTCAAGCTGTCATTTGTAAAGGTCTTCATAGTTCAAGATATTTGCTTGGCAAAATATAAATATTTTAAACTGAATAACGACTTACAAATACTGGTAGAATGCACATGGAACTGGGGTTTAAAAATAATGTTTAAATTAACAGGGTCCTTTCAATTTCAGTATCACCTTTACTTACCTACCAGACCTTCAGATCAGGAAACTATGGGTCATCTGCAACAGCTGATGACATCACAGCCATGTCTTTGCATTGTTCTAGATTGTTGTGAAGTGAATTTTAGCGGAAGAAACAAAACCTTAAACTAAGGACTTATGTAAATTAAGGTGACACTACTTTGCAAATGTTTTGTATTAAAATGTAAAAAAAGTATTTGTAATTGTCTGCTCTACACCTATACTGATTGGGAATCCTAAGTTGGGCTTTTCCCACAGCAAAATATATAAGCACATATTTACTTTAGAGTTATGTGCTGGATGCCCAACCCCCCCCCCCCCCCAAAATGTAGTAAAATTATGGCTGTGCTAAAATGCTTTAACTTTCAAATGTAAGTCCTTGATAGCAAATCCTCCTCAAAGTGATTGCCAACTCCACTGTGATATGCCTCAGCATGTGCTCTATTGAGGATATCACACCCAACATTAATCAGGGTTGGAGAGTGGAAATTGCTTCACCCATATTTGCAAATCAAGTACAGACACACAAACTTCCCCAGAGCATATTAAAGAGGCATGTGAAAAACCTTTAGAATGTAATAAGGAAGAACGTCATTCCCAAAGTCAAGCACTATTCACTCCAATATAGATGGATGACTAGTGGGTGTTACTACCAGAATTAAGGCGGGGGGGAGAGGGGGGGAGACTTGGCCTTCTAGCAGAGGGAGTTTTTTTTAAGAGGACTGCTCTTCAAGGACCTGAAAAATAAAATTTTAACTTGTTTCCTCTCAAGTGTGATGAAAGGTTTTGTTACCCTATTTATCAGGGAGATTCAGCATCTAAAGCTGTTCAGCATGGCTCCACTTTTCAATTAGATATCTGCCTTCTTTGACAGGTAGACTTTTCTCTCAGCGCGAATTAGGACAAGACAATCTGGTATTATGACCAAACATTACAGGATACAACAAGAGTGAAAAATAGTGTGACAGTAGTATGCAACAATCAAAGTAATTAATCTATGTATTCCATTTGATTGACACTACAGAAATTCATTTGTGCTGTTTTAATGAAGGCTGTGTAAGCACCTCTTCAGCTATTTATTTTCAGGGATTTAGATCTCCATCATTAAGATTCCCATTGAACTGGAATCTAACTCACCACAGCTAAAACATTAAATGCCACTTTAAACTCAAATTTCAGCAACAGCACTTTACATTTAGATGTAAGTGAACGTACACAAGTTTATATCAATTTCAGGCACCTTTCTACATTCATAAACTCAAACTGATTTTTAAAACCAAAGTTTGACACACAGTTAAGAGAACCTTGGTTGTTTTTTTTTTTTTAAATGCTAAACAAAACTATAAAAATCAATTCACTCACCACTAAAATCAGCCATTTCTGAAATGGAATATGGTAGCTGTTTATTGTGTAGCACTGCTGTGCACTGTTAGTTTTGGATGGGAAGTTGAGACAACTGTAATCAATTAAAACTTCAAAGAAAATTTAGAGAGAAAATATTATTGCTTAAATTTAGTTAGGAAACAGGGGTTAATGCCAGGGATCTTGCCAAAGACATCCTAGGCTCTTTAAAAAACAAGGTCAGAACCTTAATTTTACACCTCCCTACATTATGTTAGTTTACTGGTCTAGTATGTACTCCAAAAAAGCAAGAGCACCACCTATTAAATCATGAACATCACTTTCTGTGCAATGATGTTTTCACTGGAGTTTTGCATTCCAAATACTTATTATGCCTACTCCAGTTTATAGCTTTTGGATCACAGCCAAAGTTGGTAAGGCTGCAGATTTTGTATATAAATACATTAAAAATAATTTCAAAAAAACTTATGAAAAATCCAACTTAATGTTTGCAGAACAAACTAAAACGAATACAAAACTCCACGCAAACCAGTATTTCATTTATATTGCACCGTTTAACCTAGAAAATCCAAAACACACTTCATAGAAGGTTTGCCCAGATTGGAGCATGTAAAAGGGACGGACCAAAGCATTCAGAGGCACTGTGTCTGAAGCATACACAAACAGCAAACAAAATACCCAGTTGCTCAATACCAACAGATTCAAACCAGTTCTTTACTTCAGTGATATTGGTCACAATGCATGCCTAACATTGACTGAAGGAAGGAAGAAAGAAGGTAGGAAGTCAGAGACAGATCTGAACACAGGTTAAAATATAGTTACTATCCATTACAAAACAGTAATCCCAATAAGGGTATTAGTATCACTAACTCAAGAGCGGTGCCCAAAGAACACGTCACCAGAACTCCAATAGGATTATTATACAATACATTGTTTCATATTTGTTGATTTGTTTTAGATTTGAAATGTCTGAAACATTTGTTTCCATTCAATATTCTAATCACCAGTGATATTAAACATACCTACAATAATGCAAATCAAATTATTACTATCACAATTTAGTCTAAAGGCTTTTCCAAAACCCTGTTAGAAATATTCAAAACCAAAACACAAAATAGTAACATTAATTTGCTTAATAAGATTCCATCTGATAAAGTAGAAGAGCTCCACTCTGGTGGTTTACACTGTCATAACCCCCCAATACAAGTCCGTCCTATTAATTATATGTTGTTTATCGATTATTTGTATCAAATTACACACCATCCCACAATACAAGTTCACTGAATAAATTATTAAAATGGTAAATATGGAATAAGTTATAACAGAGTAGAATAATAAAATTGCCATAGCTTCATAATACAGGAACGAGGAAATGGTGCACCACAGTCTATCATGATGGTATCACTCATAGTACACAGTACCGTAGACCATGTAACTTATTCTGTTCAATTAAGTTCATCCATTTAGAGTAAACAAAGCTTTATTTCTGGTATTAGCACGTTTTCAGATGTGTGCATGTTAAAGTTGAAAGGGACCCAGCTTAATCTATATTTTTATATACTGACTAACTTAAAATAAATTTTCTTATGTATGAAAGGGATATTCATACACAGAGAGAGAGAGTGCACGCACATAGGCGTACACACACACACACACACTTTTAAAAAAAGTTAAGGGCTTTTTCTGTTCTTTGCCTTATTTGTAAAGGCAGGCAAGAAAGCAACACTACCATACAGTGATTCATACTCTCTACTTTTTCTCCCTGACTTTTCAGCATGAGCAGTGAACACTACCTCCTTGCTGAGCCTGAAGAAGGGTATGCACATCACTCTTACACACTGATCTGGGGACAAATAATGCAACTGTATCCGCAACAGAGTTCAATTGGATGTACACAGAGTGCTGTCAAATGCACAAAGTAAATGGGAAAACAAAATTCTTTTCACTAATCATTGATTTATTTTATAATAGCAGATACAGAGTTTTCAGGGAAGCTTTTCTACCTCCTGATTAAATTTTAGTACTTCATAAGTAACTATTCTTTTTCTTGTGGTATTATTGTTTGCTTGCTTGTGGGTGCATTTTTGGGTCTTTTTAATGTTAATATTTTCAATATTTTGGATGTCTATCTAGCCTCTTAACTTCTAAATCCCTTCCTCCACCCCCATAACCTTGTCATGGTATTTTAAAATGCACATAACCTTTAAATCAATGAACCATAAAGTTCCATCTTGTATGGTTGGCACAAGAAGAGTACATTTGTGACACACACAGTATGTTCAGCAATTTCATACACAAGTTCTTTTGTTTGTGTAATTTGGGTGTAATTTAAATAAGAAGAATGTGGTTATGTTTGTGTTTTAAATTTCTTTGTAATTTTTAAAACTATCTTCCAACTGTGCGTCCATAGTCCAGCCCCTGTCCCACTCCCAAAGTCAATGAGAGTTAGACTGGATACTATAATTGGAAAACTTGGTTCGTTTGAGAAATACCAACAGGTTTTTTCCCCCGCCCCCTCACATGAGACTGTCAAAAATTGCCAGCGTCGACTATATTTTAAATCAACATGGCAGGGTATTGGGAAAAGTTTTCAACTAGCAATCATGCCTCAGATTAACCTCATTGGCTATGATACTGCCACTGTGCAAAGTTAGTACTTCAAGAATGGGTATTTTCTAACACCTTAAAAGAATTTGCAGTATGTAAGAAGTATATTCTCTTGATAATTTTCATAAACAGAAAAAGACATGTAGAGAGAAGATTTGAATTTCTCATGAATCATGGGATATCACATTGCCATCTCTACACTCTATTAAGTATTTATGTTTTGTGGGACACACAATCTTATGCAAGAGAATCACAACTGGGAAGAAAAACACTGGATCTGTTGTTCTCCTGTTACTGCACAAAGCACTTGCAAAGGTTGCCAGTGCAAGCAGCATCAGTCAAACTGACAGCCTTGGTTTCAGTCTGCTGTTCCTGCTAGTCCACAAGAAGAGCTACTGTGGGAGGAAGGAACAGGTGACACATTTTAGCCTTCTATCATCCCAGGCTCCAGAACACACAAAAATGAAATTAACTGCCCCATGTATCTATTTTATTTATATTTCACACACATGGTAGTTTGTTTTTAGAGAGAGAGAGAAAAAGAGAGAACTTAAAACGGATGGATAGCAAGATTACGTAATTGCATAATAATTCATTAAAATAATAAAGGAGATCCACAACAGGGGGTCAAGTCAAAGGGTATGTCTACACTACAGGATTAATCCGAATTTAGATAATTCGAATTTGGGAAACAGGTTGTATAAATTCGATTGTGCGCGGCCACACTAAGCACCTTAATTCGGTTTTTAACCACATTAATTCGGTGGTGTGCGGCCACACTACCCCATTAACTTAAACACAGTAATTCGGTGGTGTGCGTCCACACTAACCCTAATTCGAATTAACAAAATCGATTTAGGCTCTACTCCGTTCGTCGAGGTGGAGTACAGAAATCGATTTAAAGGGCCCTTTAATTCGAATTAACTGGCTCTGTAGTGTGGACGGGTGAAGGGTTAATTCGGATTAACGCTGCTAAATCCGAATTAAAGTCCTAGTGTAGACCAGGCCAAAGACAAAGCAAAAAGTTTGTTGTAACAGAGTCATAGTACTAATCATTTTATGGTATCACTTTTTTAAGGGATTTAGGTAAAACAATGATACCTGATTTAGAATTAGTTGGTCTCTTAACAGCTGGCTTTGTAGGAGAAGCTCTTTAATGCTAGCTGCAAAGCAGCAGTGAACCATCCACAGGTGTAAAAATACCAGACCCTTTAAAAACCTAGGTTCATCCCCGTCTCCCCAACCAGCAGGCAACATAAAAGTTTATGTTGTTTCCTTTCACATGTAATTATATAAGATGAAATAGTATACTGGGGATACTCTTAGATCTGTCCTGATTAATTCTTCTACCACAATGTTTTTAGTCTATAAAAAAAGTCCAGTTTTCTTTGGGGTGCCTCTGTACATTTCTCCAGCTTCATTATAAAGATGAGGCAGTATTTCCAAGTACCAGAATGGTCACAGATTCAAAAGTTTTCTTGAGAAAAAGTTAGTATTATCCTTGCTAGCCACGGAGTGTATGATAGTTACTTTGGAAAGACCTGCTGCAAAACAATCAGGCAAAGACTTTATTGAAAATTATATGGTCAGATAATGCATTTAAAAACAGGAATTGTAAAGTAGACACAAGATTAGTACTAAATACAATTAAAATGTAAATTTATTAAGACATATTTTTGTAGCATTGTGCATACTATGCTGAAGGGAAAAAGGAGTTAGGACATCAGCAACATTAGGAAGCTAGATACCATGTGAAGAATCCAGCAAGTAGTTTTATATACAGTGAAGGAATGGTCCTTCATTTGAGAGTAAGGAGACATGGGAGCTGAGCGAGTTTGTTGGTGCAAGGCTAAAAGAATAATTGGTATTAATTTCCAAGATAAATGGAAAGGCAGAATCCAACTTCAGATTGTATTCTATAGGGTTGGTGCCTTATTACATGTTAGTTAAAAGGGGGTGATCTATACTGATAGAGGAGGAGTTCTTGAACTAATGGTGGCTGCTAAAGGTAGAGGTAACTGATTGGCGCAGAGCCTATTAAAGGAAAATCTAAAGTGCTATAAAGACTGTCCCAGTCTTGAAAGCTTCAGTTAGAAACCTGTTGTAGCCTGGATGCTGCAACTGCCTGGGGAAAGGATTGTTCTAACTCTGAGGCAGGAAAAGAGTGGCAAATAAAAATATGGTATAAATTTGCTGGATTTGATTTTAACTACTGAATTATATATAATCAGAGTAGCACTTAACCATGCAAAAATAAGTTAATAATCGTAAAACCTAAGATATGTCAAAACTTATACAGATAGGGACTCAAGTCAAGAAATGCTAGAGTTAAAATACAATGTGCATCCTCAATTTTTTGCACACATACATTACACTAGTTATGATTACAAGCTATTTCTGAAATAATATAAATGTGAATCTAGAGTCTAACTACATGATCACAGATTACTGTAATGCATATCTCACAAGGAAGCAGAGTTGTTTCAATTTACACTTACGTAATTCATTACTTAAAAATGCTGAACTATGTAACCAACATTGCAATAGTATAGTTTTTCCAATTAATTTTTTTGGTCTTTTCAAGGGGAAAAAAATCTTAGCTAGGAACATCTCTCTGAATACATAAATATAAATATTACAAAGTTCACTATTGCACATGTTTAATACATAGTTCAAAACCTATCAGAACTTTGTTAAATTCATATCACTTTTCTTCCAGCCAAGTAAAGGTGCTAGTTTTAAACTTAAAGCATTTTTGTGTAACCTTGTCAACAGAAGTGGAGTTCACTTTAAACATCAGGAAAATTTTTAAAATTCACTCTGACATGCAACTGCCAATTTACTAGTAATATAAGTAAAAGATTTAGCATATAAACAGTAAGTGTACAAACTGTAGCAAGAAAAATCTAGGATATTTGCAACTAAGCGACACCTTCAAGAGAGTATGCAATGTTGTTGTAGCTGTGTTGGTCCCAGGATATTAGAGACACAAGATGGGTGAGGTAATCTTTTATTGGACCAACAACTTCTGCTGGTTAGACAAACAAGCTTTTGAGCTACAAAGAGCTGTTCCAAGGTACCACAGAGTGCCAACGCTAAATACAAGGTTGAACAGATATATTCTAGGGGACCATTCACCTTGAACTGTCATTATTACATTGAACAGTAAGTCAAGTCTTTAGATACTCTAGCAAAAGTTCATTGCTACATTATCAACGACTGACAAAGAAACTGGAACAGGGAACTGCTATCCACATAAATAAGAAAATTATAGATCCTGATAGTGTGCATATTATTTCATGCATAAAAGTACAGGACCAGCTAAATGCACCTCAAGTTGAAGAACTATCTTATAAAGAACTATGCTTTACTTTAAATAGTAAGTTAGAATATGGTTGGTGAGAAAGATGGAACATCTCACTGAATATTAAATTAACTGCTACTATTGCTAATCCTAATGGAAAACTTCCACTTAAAAATGGATAATAGTAAACTTGTAACAGACAATGACATCAAAATTGTATTCTTTACTTTTAAGTCTTGTACACTCTAGTTGAGAACCTAATGCTATGAACAAAGCAAGACATAGCTACCTGAACTTTGGCCTTTAGAAACCACTCTCACCATATGAGTAAACAGAATGATGGAAATCTATAGTTTCATGAAACCAGCATGTATTTAGTTTATATAGCAATATTCAATGTGATTTCTTTCTTTCTGGCTGAAGCTGCTACGTATGCCAATGGAAATATTACAATTACTACCATGCAGTTAAATGCACCTGGAAGTGAACTATCCTAAGGAAGCCTTTGAATTTCACAGGATTGTTCTACCAAACAAAAGTGAGTTACATATTGGGCAACTACAAGCAGAGTTCTGAAAGGTGATCAACATGTCTCATAGTAGGGAACTGCTGCTACTAAGACTACAGATGTTTATGCAACACACTGGAAAAAAATACTATCAAAATAGTTTCCAAGAAAATTTTAAAAAGTTAAAAATTATGAAATCCAAGATGTCTGCTAATATCATAAAATGCTTTCCCCTATATAAAGTTTGGCATAAAGCTTTTCATAATCATTTTAGTTCAAGTGGTCCATTATGACCTTTCTAAATATGAACATGGTATAACCCAGTGTGGTGGAATGCAACTTCCCTCCTGACCTCCAAAATGATTATTTTTATTATAGTACCACCTATAGAACACCAAGATGGGAGAGCCTCTGTGCTTGGTACCATACAAAATGTAGAATGAGAGACAGTCTATGCCCACACACACACACAAACAACAAAATACATCTAGGAAAGAGGGAACATTAGTCATTTTTATAGTTCCTTTCATCCCAAAAATGTAAGCAGGGAGAGGACCAAAACAACTTTCAGACACATTCCAGAAAGAATCGTTCTCAACACTGACTGTCTTCAACACCAGTTCAGCTGTACTTGTAGCTAGGAGGTGGATTAACTTGTTAGTGCAGGCAAAGCTCCAATGGAAAGACATCTTTAAAACACTGATCCTTTACAACAGTAGACACTGTCATCAATGCATCTAGGCTTGGTTGTCTATACCCAGTTCTTTCTGGAAATGTCCCAATGTTGCTGTAGCGCCACACTGGTGTACTGCAGCTTCATTAAAACAATAGAAGGAACATTAGTGTAGACTACTAGCTGCTGGCATTTTTACCACTGTGTTGTCTAGAGCTGCTCTAGGCATTATATAACAGTTTATCCACTAATACAGTCACCGTCAGCACCAATGAGAGATTCTTTTTCTTTAAGGGTAGACAAAACCCTGCAGTTCCTTTCTTCAATCCACTCCCAAAGTTTTACTTGCTCATGTTCAGAGAAAAAAAAAGGTTTTGGCTACATGTCCACAACTTAATATTGCAAATTTGCTAGATCATTTTGCAATTAGTGAAGCTTACTCTATACATTTCCTACCCTTTCTACTGTTACTTTCTTACTATCCAAGTTCCATCCAATAAATCTTTTGATATCAATTTCACAGCCCTTCCCCCCCCCCCACACACACCATATCCCTCCAATTTTACATCTTCCATTGCAATTCCATTTAATGCATCCCACTACAATTATCACTTTCAGCTCATCTAATTCCTCAGTCTCACCTACTCTACTAACCTACACCTTCACTTTTACCTGCATCAATCTCTTCTGTTTTGCTTCCTTTTATGCCACATAACCCTCTGTAAACTGGCAGCTAAAATGTTTTTTCTGCTATTTCCCCAGATAAATTATCTATACAAAACATGCTCAATATGGAGCAGTGGAAGTCACTCCACAAGTAGAGCGGTGGAGCAACCTCGTAATTTTAAGTCCAATTTTCAATTCCCCCAAATGACACCTATCTTTCTAAAATGTTGCATGCCAAAACTGACACCAGGATACAACTTTTTCTGCAGAGTCTGACGAAAGTCAGACAAAAAGGGTAAAATTTTCACAACTGCCTACAGACTGGTCTACACTAGAAAATTAGGTCAGCATAAAAATCCACACTCCTGAGCAGCTCTGTAAAGATGACCTAAAGGCTTGTGTTCATGTACAGCAGTATAGCGGTGCCACCGTAGCACTTTAGTGAAGATGCTCCTACGCCGACGGGAGAGCTTCTTCCGTCAGTGTAATTAATTCACCTCCCGAAGAGGTGGTAGCTATGTCGCCAGCTCTCCAGCTGACACAGCGCTGTCTACATGGATACAACTACATCGCTCAGGGGTTGGGATTTTTTACACCCCTGAGCAACGTAGTTAGGCCAGATCTACATTACAGACCTATGTCAGGATAAGTCCCTATGTAGGCAGAAGAATTCTTTTGTTGACCTAGCTATCGCTTCACAAGGAGGTAGATTATCTAAACCAATGGGAGAACCCTTCCCATTAGTGTAGGTAATATCTACACTGAAGCGCTACAGTGATGCAGCTGTAATATTTTAAGTGTACATTACTGAGACTATACCGACACAACTATGTCAATGTAGCTACTATGACATAACCCCATAGCACAGACACAGTCTATGCCAAAGGAAAGGATTTTTCTGTTGGTGTAGGATCACCATTTCCCCGAACAAAGTTACCTACATCAACGGAAGCATTCGTCCATAGACACAGCATAGCTGTGACAGTCAGGTGTGTGGATTTTTCACACCCTGACCAATGTAGCAATGTGAACCTAACTTTTACGTGTAGACCAATTCTAAATTCCATTTTCAAAGTGCAACCCAGTTCATGTAATCTTGTAGGATTTGTCTATGCTACAGAAGCACACCTACAGGATGACACCTGTGCCTTTGTAGCACTGTAGTGCAGACACTTGCTACAGTGACAGAAGGGGTTTTTCCCAGCACTGTAGTTAATCCACCCCACAGAGGCAGCTTGCTAGGTTAATAGAAGAATGCTTCTGTTGACCCAGTGGTGTTTATAATGGGGCTTATGTCGACTTAACTATGTGTATCGGAGGTGTGAATTTTTCACACCCCTGAGTGAAGTAGCTAGGTCAACCTAAGTTTTAGGTATAAACCAGGCCTGAGTCACTTCTGAAAAAGGGACTGATGCACTTTTGAAAATGTAACCTAAAAAGTTTTGAAGTTATGATCCTCTGAAAATGATACTGTAGTCTACTTAAAGTTTATTCTAACACTTCTGGGCTTATCTCTATAAAAGTGGAATAGCCTAGAAATGAAGATTTTTTTGAAGGTCTTGTCAATAAGCGTCTAAGTTTTTTAAATAAGTTACTTTGAGGGTGGTTATGAAAATTTATAGAATTGGTTTTAAGTATTTGAAAAAGCAACTTTTATTATAGGCAGCAACACCTAAAAATGGGTCAATCGTTTCCAACAGCTATTAGGGAAAAACAGCTTTTGATCATGTTAAAAAAATATTCTTACAACTGTTTCATTGAGAAGCTTTAGCATATCCATGCTTTGGAGCAGGGACTTAAAATCTGGCAGGGAGTCTCCATGACAGGAGCATGGCTTTTGTCATCCTTGTGAAAACTCACCCATATTGGGCCAAGTGATAAGCTTCTGAAGATCCACTCTTATCAGATGCTGTGGAGAGACTTAAGAATTTGACAGCTAAATTCTACAAATCCATCTGCACCCACACATACTCCATCCCCAAACAGGTCCTGCTTGTGAATGGACTGCACATGTGGCATTCCTATAGAACAAGTGAACATGTTCCATCCTAGGGCAGCTGCAGCTGAGTATAAGTCCTGAAATTGTTCCTCCCATCAGCCAATTCCCTCTGTAGTGCTGGACACCAGAACTGAGAGCATGGAACCTAATTCTCCTATGCTTCCCCTTGCTGGCACCCAGGCAGTATGGAGGAAGCATCTTGATTTGAATGCACAGGGGTGAGGAACCAGCATCAGGAGCAGAGTGGGACAGGAGCTGTGGAAGGGGCAAAAATAGAAGCAAAAGGGTGGAGAGGTGAACAAGGGCAAGGATCTGGGGGGGAATAGCAGTAAAAGGGGACAGGGACAAAAGAATCTAACCACTAGAGCCAACTCCCTTCCTGAACCTATTATTCTTAGATCTCAACATTCCTTTGCTGTCTAGCAAGCAGCTGTGAAACCCTCTGGCAAAGTGTGTCTCCATCCCCCTCTAGTGGGCAGGTCGACAAAATAGCTTTCTAATACTAACAGTTACTCCATCCGCTCCAGTGGTAGAGGACTGTATTGTAGATCTAAAGGTGCCAACCCTGCTGATGATCCATTTGGGGAAGAGGGGAGTGTGAATATAGTTGCACATGATGGAATTTCTATATTTTCAAAGTTAAAGGTTTTAAAAAACTTAGGAAATTACACCCTAAATACTATATTAAAAGCATGTTAATGTTGCAAAGTCAAGCACTGAAAAATGCTGAACATTCAACTTCAACTGTGGTCAAGGGGAGCTCTGCTCTGAATATAAAGTGTTGTAAAACACTAAGTAAGGCTTCTCAAATACAGCACACAAAGTTTAGTTGACACTTCGGGCTTTAATCTCTACTCTTCACTTTCCCATCTGTAAAATGGGGATGATACCTTACAGAAGTGTTGTGAAAATACATCTTTACAAGATTAATGAGAACATCCTAGAAAACCTCATAAGGAAATTAATAATTTTGCAATCAATCAATGCAGGCTTTGGATGTTGTGCAGTAAATAATGCATGAGGCTATACATCAAACCATGAAGATAAAAAGAAATATTGAATAACTACCCATTCAATGGACAGGACCAATCACATGCACTGAATGAAACAAGGTAGTATGAAAAAAATAGCATACAATCATGTAATTAGACACCATATCATAGAGCATATACAAAAGAGGGCTGGAATTAAGGTTTCGTGGGGAATCTTAATTCTGGCATTTCCTAACTTTTGAGTGCTTTGTCTTTGCAACATTAATGTTCTTTTAACAGTTTTTTTTTTAATTAATATAATATAAACATTTAAATGTTTATAAACTGACTTTTCCACTCCTGAGCCAAAAGGTAGGGGTTTAAAGACCAGAGGGAAGTGTGGGAAGGGGTATGGAATGGGAGGACAGACAGACAGAGTGTGAATGAGTAGAGGAATAAGAGAGACATGGAAAGATAGCAGAAAGCCATGCTTTCCAATTCTGGAAGGCAGAGCTCTGAGTAAAGACACCAGACACTGGCATAGAGCAGGAGAGAGGGACAAATGGGTAAAAAAAGGTACAAGAGAAGCCAGAAGTTTATAGAAGGGGCACAGAACAGGGGTACAGGGAGCCTGAGGAGGCAGGAAAATGCAGACTGGATAAGAAGTTTTGCATCTGGATAAAGACCACCTTGTCTTCTCTACCATTCACTACCCACAATATCCAACACAGTTGAACTCCCAGCGTCATATGCATTCACCACCTATGCACTTACTAATATCTGGAGTAGAGTCCTGCTCTGGTAGGCCTCATAAGATCTGATACACCGACACAATTTAAAATCTTTGGCAAATCTTTTAAAATTAACAATATTTCTTAACAAAAACTTTAGGAATTAAGGTTGCAAGTATGCTTGAGAGTCCAACACAACCAAAATAGTTACACTTTTTTAAATGGAAATTGTTATTAAAAAGAAAAAAACATTAGGAAGGATTGAAATGAATCGTTAATGGATGCAACTATCTCAATAGTGAATGCTGAAGACCCATGTAGCACTATCAGTGGCCACTCAAATTTAATATTACCGCCTCTTAAAATTTGTATACTTCTATGTAAAAGTCAAAAGAAGTTACTAGGAGATCATAAAGTCCCATTTCTTATTCAAGGGACCTATTTCCAATAATATCCTAGTAATTTGTTATTTTCATCTTTGCAAATTTTATGGAGACAATGTTAAATTTGAGTGGGCAATGTAGGTCAGATTGTTAGTGAGAGGTAGAAGTATATGGCAGTGAGGAACTAGCTGGATCTCCACACTGCAAGCATTCTCCTATGAAATACACCCTAACGGCAGCAAATGGAAGACATTAGGAGCACTCTCAAACGTGATTCATTATCTCACTCAGATAAAGGGTAGTGAGAATGGCTCTCCAGAGTGACAGGACCTAAAGACCACTCTGAAAGTAATAATAGCCAAGTCTGGGGAAAAGACTTCAAACGAACATTGTTATTGTTAATAAGTCAAACTACATGAAGGTAGCAATTTTTTTTACTCTATACAGCATATGGACTGTGTTTTAGAACTGGGGGTGGGGTGGGGAGGGGTGGGGTACGTCTGTCCACACTTAGCAATACTAAAGCAGAAAGTTTTAAAATGATATTTTTTAAAATACTCATAATGGGTCTATTTGTTTGCAAGACAAAAGCTAAGCTCGTTTCAATTTTATTTGTAATCCTCTTGTCTCTTGTGTACTCTGTGTAAAATGTGTTTTTTGCTTACTTGTTTTCCTCCCTCCCCAATTTAAAAATATTTATGTCCCAGTAATTACTCGAGATAATATGTTCGCAACCAAAAGAACTATGACAAAATATAATCATGTGACTACATTACGACTGAAAACAAATGGACAGTTAACAATATAATTCATAACACACACAAAACACACTCATAACACAAAACCTGAAAGATGATTTAATAATTCTATTAAATGTAGTTAGTGGAAATAAAAGTAACTGCTTTCCATAAAAGTGAAAGAAAAAAAAATTAAGATCTTGGTAATGGCTACCATCAGTAGTCGCATCTTTAATTGTATGTAAAAATTAAGATTAAAAATTATGCTGATTACATTTAGTTATCCTTGTATTAATCAATATATTTCAACTAAAAAAAAAAGTGTGTACTGAATAGGTGAAGTAATACAATACAAGTGACTACATCCCTTAGCTGTTCATTTCTAGGCCTTTGCACTTGCAATTTTTTAAAGCATAATTATTCAACATAATACATTTTCTGGGTGTTAACTTGACTCCAGTTACACATGCATTCAACTTTCCTCGGTAATATTTTGTTTACTAATAAATTAATAGGTTGCGTTTCACAAGACTCTCTCAATAGCCCAATGTTGAGATAAAGAGTGTGCATTAGTTGCCAACACTTCAATCACTGTTACCCAGTCCTGCTCAAAGCAGGTCAAGATAACATAATGATTAAAATGCAGGCAGCCACCAGTGCCTTCTCTACACTAGAATTTACACCAGCAGACAGAGCTGCACCAACGGTAGCCACAGCAGGAAAAGTTTAAGAAAAGATCTAATGAAGACAAGGCATATCGTTGTAATTCAATATAATTGCTTCATTGTATTTTTACACCCAAAAAAACCCTTGATCTATTCGAACTATTAATGTTATATCTGTGCTGAGTTGCTTATACTATGTACTCTTTAAAAAGGTGAAGTAACAACAAAATCTGGCAAAGATACAGATGCACTTTTATTGTCGAAGCATCTTCAACATTTCATTTTTCCTATCAAAATGCAACATTAACAGAAATTCTAGGGACTGCTAGAAAGATGTCTAACTATTTCAATTGCCTGGCTAGTACAATCACCAATAAAACATCTAAGAAATCCCTTATATATCTGAAGATATAACAATACAAAGAAGTTTCACTGAGTGTTTTTATAAATCTTTCTTCATGACTACAGGTTTGCTTGCTAATTCATTTTGCTTTAAGATGCACTGACCTGCAAACTTCTTCAGGACAAATGGCATTAATATATATAAAAAAATAATTCAGTGTTCGAGAAAAAGCAGGAAAGAAGTCAAAATATGCAAAATTGATTTTAAAATTCATCTTGAAAACACACACATAATGAAGCATTTATGACCTATTAAACATTAGTGCACACTTGTTTTTATAAGGATAGTGGAAGAAAGAGATTATAGAGAAGCTAAAATAGAGGAGACACTCTTCCTAGTATTTAAGAGTACTCCAGATCTTTGAGACCTGCTGCAACTGCACAGCAGGGGAGCAAAGTCTATGTCTACACTACACAGTTAAACTAGGTGACTGGCATCTGCATCTGGGCACCTGGATTAGCCTAGGCCAGTGTGTGTACCAGCTGCAAATCCCTCTCCTTGTTACTGCTCCTCACTGTTTCTGCATTCACCTGTGAGCATGTCTGGGGCATATCCATGGTTCTTTCTGCTGAGACACTAGGATTCTAGAAAAACAACAAGGAGTCTGGTGGCACCTTAAAGACTAACTGATTTATTTGGGCATAAGCTTTCGTGGGTAAAAACCTCACTTCTTCAGATGTATAGAGTGAAAGTTACAGATGCAGGAGAGGAAGATGATGTCTGCTTAGAGACCCTCACTGTAAAGTGGGCAAATTGCAGCCCAAATTAAAGTGAATCAGGTAATCTAGCCTGGTTTTAAAACACCTCCAAACTCAGGCCAGGGGTTTGTCTTTGTGTATGGTGGGGGTAGGGAAGAGAGAGGGGATGTTAAGGCTAAAATCCACGTAAGGAGCCCAGGTTGACTGGCAGTGTAGACACTCCCTATGGGTATGTCTACACTGCAATTAAACATCCACGGTTGGCCCATGTCAGCTGATTTGGGTTTGCGAGGCTGAGGGGCTATAAAACTGCAGCGTAGACATCCAGGCTCTGGGACCCTTCCCCCTCATGGATCCAGCTCGAGCCTGGACATCTACCCAGCAATTTAATAGCCCTGCAGCCCAAGGCCCACAAGCCCATGTCAGCTGACACGGGCCAGCTGTGGATGTTTAATAGTGGTGCAGACATGAGTACTGTATATTCTAAACACTACTCTTTTCATACTGCAAAGTCAAAGTTACACTGCTCCAACCCTCAAGTTATTTTTTTTTTTGACTCTGTGATCCCATAAATGAGATATATGCTGCACTCCATCACTTAATACAGCGATAAACTGCTAAACCCTTAGGTTAATTCATAACTTATAATTGAGCAGTAGCACACAAAGCAAGTAATTGGGAATATCATGTCAAAGATATTCTCAGAGTGCCAGTAAGAGCACTGCTATAAGCACAGAAAAGCCAAAAGTCTTAAGTATAATTTGACCATGAATTTTCCCTGAAGCTGGGTTTTAGTATAAAAGTTTTATATATTTTAACAACTCTGGTTTGCTAAGCCATAACAGGAAAGTAACACTTATCAAATTACTCTCCTTCTCCCCTCATCTACAACACATACCCTACACCTGTAAAACTATTCTATAGAAATATCAAGGAATTTATTTTTATTGTACAGCTCATCTTGTCTATGGAAAATTATGTCTACCATACCTGTAGTGCACATACCTGTAAACAGAAATACACTATTTTTTAAACTGTATGAGCAGTTCCGAGTGTGCAACACAATACTTTCAAACTGTTGGTCTTCTTAGACTTTCCAAGAATGTTACTGCAGAATTTTGAATATGGAAACAGCAACTCATCTAATAGTATAGATAAAGCATTTGGTATTTATAAAATGCAGTTTGTATTTGTTAATAGAGGAAATAATTACAAACACATCCTACACTATATTTTTAATTGTATGCTTCCTAGCACAGGGAGCAATACAAAAAGAAAATCAGCAATAATAAATTACAGAACACAGACTATATGCTCACACTATTACTTTAGAAGAACATTCTAGAAAATTAAGTGCTGCACTGGATATGTTGCAAAACCAAGGACAGTTACACTGATGTATGCAAAGCACAGTTGCCCAAGATTATTAATGGAGATTTTCACCTGCCTCTTCAACATCTGGAAGAGGATACTGACAAAAATAGCATACTAGATTAAGATTAGAGTCGGGTTTCTACCTATGTCCCTCATACTAGAATGTTTGAGAGATTTCAGCATTGGAATATCCTATTCCAGACAGACAAGATTCTGAAGTTTCAAGAAGCCATTAAGAACAGTTTCCTCCTGATACATGTACTTAACAAAGTTGTTTTGGTTTCACAAAGAGTTAGCTTGAGTCCTTTTTAAAAAATGATTCCTCCAACTGTCTTTTAGCTCAGCTTTACACTGTTCACACTGTAGTGTGAACCTAACATGCACTTCCAGGAAAAGGTTGAACTCTGCACTCCCTTGCCATCTAATATTTTCTTTATTCCTTGAATTTTTACCCAATTTAAAGCCGCCCCAGCTAATTTCAAGATCGTGTGTCATAGTAGGAAGAAATGGCAAAACTCTCATATGAATCCATCAACATTACTCCTATGTTTGTTACAGATGGGTTAGACACTCAATACCTTCACAGCAGTTAAATAGTCCATGAAACAGATTCTGCTTTTAGCAGAGATTCTAGCATCTGTACGCTTCATAACTTGGAGTTTGGGTAATTCACCGCAAACTCCATTTCAAATGGAGGTGCAGACCCCTTTGAAAATCTTAGACACAGTCTGCGAACCCACAGGGGTCCATGGACCACAGACTGAAAACCACTGGTTTAGAATCATTAATAATGAACTTTTCATTTCAGTATATGAATGAAACAGAATGGCCATGTATATAAAATAGTTTGTTTCAAGATATGGACTGTTAAACTCTGGATTTGTAGGAAGTTTCTTTAGTAAACATTTTCCTAATGCTGTCCAAATTGCACACATTGCCATTTCTTTCTGTGTCGGATTTCTATCTTAGGGGTTTTATACTGCTGCCCATCCCCATCATACCTGACTGCCTTCCACATAAAATCAATAGCAAAGTCCCTAGTGAGCTTTCAGCATCTATTTGTCACATAAAGCTGTTTATACTGTTCTCTTCTGGCTCTAATGAAACAGTGTTTTCCTGTTTTCAGTTTATACAATTTATATGAAGTGGAAGAACATTCTTTGTAACTATTTCTGGCTGTGCACCTTTTACATTGTACTTGTAAAAAGTGTTCTCTCACAAATTAAGTGCTACCACACAATTAAAACAATGAAAAGGAAAGTGTACCAACCTTGTTCCTGTTACTTTACTGACTATGGATCTTATTTGAATATGCACTTGGTAACTAGCCATTCTGTGGAATTACTTGCAATTTGTGAGAAAACATTTTTTACAACTACAACGTAAACAGCTACAACGGAAGAAATTAGTTACAAGCAAATATTTCCCATTTCATATAATATATTAATTGTATGGACTGAAAAGGGGGAACACTAATTAATTAGAAGAACATTTTGAATAGCTGCATGTGACAAGTAGATGCAGAAACTTGACAAAGAAATGACATTATGCACAATTTGGACAGCATTAGGAAAACTTCTTTACCAAGGAATGACCTACAAATTCAGACTAACAGTCCATATCTTGAAATAAACTCAGTTGCTGTACATAATTAGTCATTCTATTTCAACCGGATACTTCAGTGAAAAACTCCTTGTTAATGGTTCCAAACAAATATACATATTTATATTGCAATAGAAAGTGTTTTAGCAACACTACTACAAAACAACCAGGTGCAAACAGAACTGTTACGTACTTACAGTGTACAAGACAGTTTTTTAAGTGCTAGTTTTCAACTGTTTATGATTTACAATTATCGGTAACTAATGAAATAATAGTACTATGCATTTCTATAGAACTTTCCATCCATAAAGCTACGAAGATGGGCAAGTATTACCCCACTATTACACATGGGAAACTGAGGTACAAAGTAGTTAAGTGACTTACACAAGGTCACACAACAAGTCAGAAGATGGGTAAGTAATAGAGCTCAGGTTTTCTTACTCCTGTTCCCACGTTCTGGACTACTGCTCTGGCAACCATAGTAACATGCAAAGTAATATTTTCCATTTCACTGATGCAACTTCAGCAAATATAAACCACCAGAAATTTGGGGTGCATTAAGAGAGCAAAGGGAAAAAAAACCCAACAACCTCAAAACAAAAACAAACAAATGGAAAAGAGAACCTGAAAGACTTGAATGAATTTCAGGTTAGTTACTCTTGGACTGTTAGAGCAAATAAATCAGCAAAGGGAAGTGACTGAAAAGATCACAACGCTTAATTATTTTAAAAGGATTCTCAAATAGCTTAGTCCCAAATTTTAACCTATAAGTATGATCTGGTGGGCAATGCCCTATGGATTTTTCGGTTTTTAAGTCTCCCAATCCGTGATTGTGAAATTAAACAACACACCCAACCAGATGGCAGAAGAGGTGAAGTTTAAGTAAAAATCTTATTTTCAAAGCACCATTGATAAGTAATGAAAAAAACAACCAGGGAGCTAATCGTAGACAAAGGCTTGATGAACTATACTCCATAGAAATAAGGGGGCGGAGGGAGGGAACAGAAGGGAAACATGTACAAAATGGAAAACAAAAAATGGTAGGCTCTTTGGGCCAGAGATCATCTTTTTGTTCTGTTTGTACAGTGCCAAGTAGTGGGGTCCTGGTCCATGACTTGAGCACATAGGTACTACCATAATACCAGTAACAACAACCACCACCAGATTATTTTCAAGTTTGTAGAAGGTATTACAAACAACGGAGAGGTAAAAAACTATGGAAGAAAATGGTGTCCTTTTACTTATGCAGATGTACATTTTTTTATTTTAAGAGCTGCAGGGTAGGATGTGTACGCTCAGTAATGACATGTAATTTGTACATTGTTACAAGCAGCATAACAGTCTTCAAGCTATCTCCTGATATTCTGTCACCAGTTCTCTCTCTCTACTAACGCTTGAGACAAGTGCCCATTAAAATTTTTCATGAGAGGCACAGTGGACAGGTCTTCATTAGAAACTTTTGCTGGTAACTTTTGTCAGTTGGGGGCGTGATTTTTTTAAGGCATTTCTGTACCAGCAAAAGCTTTATTTTAGATGCAGTTATACCAGCAGAAGGTGCCTTTTCCAGTGTAGGTTACTTCTTTCAGGGAACCTGTCCCAGCAAAAACCATCTTTTGCTAGTTTAAGCTGCATCTACACGAGGAGGATACAGCTATACCGACAAACTTTTCTAGTGTAAATTAGGAGTCATAAGCACTTTTGTCATTAAAATTTTATTTTCAGAGGATACCACCTAGCCTCTTATCTGCCTAAGCCTAAAACCTGGCAGCCTGTACATGCCTGTAATGCATTTTGGTATCCTTCTTTACAAAAACAATATTAATTTTCTCTTAAATTCAAAAGATATTTTAAGTTGGATTTTACTTCAAAGGCATACAAACAAAATAGTACTTTTATTTCAGCAATACTGAATCTCAAAAATAGTTTACATACAATTAATTTTGTGTCTACTAATTCAACATAGACATGGTTCTTTGGATGTCAACTCTCCCTTTTGTATTCCCCACAGTAAAGGGTTATTAGCATTTTAAAGTAGTCTGTGCAATAATTTCACTTTTTTAAAAAACGCAGATCTTTTAATGTTAAAATAAAGCTCATTGATACTAACTTTGATCTATCTAGACAAAATTTTTTAAGTTTTCAGAAAGTCACCAATACATATTTAGATCCCAATCCTGCAAACACTTATGCAAATTCAGACTTAAATAAGTCAGTGAGGCTACTTGCACACTTAAAGTTAAGCACACGCATAAGCGTTTGCAGGATCAGAGCCATCACCAACAGCCCGATATAGTGCCCTTGATTTTAGTCGTAGTCTTATTTATGGTATGACCTCTACCCAGGAAACTGGAACCAAAACAAGCTAGTCTGAGTCTCTGGATATAGTATATTTGAAACATCAGAAGAGTTTTCAACTACAAATGCATCTGTAAAATTTCATTGACAACTTTATCAAATTCCTAACACTATTTTAAAAATATATTAAGATTCTGACATAAGCTAATAAAGGCCAGAGGATTCAAGCTTAACTTAACTTTGAATTTCTTGATTTTTGTCAATATGTATCAAACTGTGTGTTTTCTGCATTAATTATAAAAATGATTGACTAATCCTGTATATCTGATGATAAACTGCTTTTTTGTTTGTTTGTTTCCCTCTTCTCCCCAGCAAAATTCAGTTTTGGTTAGACTAGTACGTACCACATCACTTGTATACGGGCTTAGGCTGGAGCACTTAACATTTCTCCCTCTGTCTAGACTAATATTTGTTTTGTATATTTCTAAATGTGACAAGTGGTTTACCAACAATTAAAGAAAAAGTAGGAACTACCATATATTCTTTAATTACCACACAGATCTTCACAAACAAGTAACAGGTTGGATAATAGATTTATTTAAACAGCACTTTAAAACAACAGGGATTCTGCAGTGCTTAAGGCCAAATTCTGTCCTTGAATACTTGTGCACAATTCCTATAGAATTCAGTGAGATTTGCACGTGCATTTTTGACAGAAGAATCTAACTACAATTAGTGTTAGGCCTAATATTTTAGATCAAGTCAGAATGTCTGATGCAGGTTGCTTTCATTTTACCTTTAACAATACATTGTCGATTTAGTGACTGATACCTGCCTTCAGGGTTGAAGTAGTAACTAAGTTGAAAAAGTTACAGAATTTTTGAACAGATTAAAGTTGAGTGATGTGAAAAGTATATTTTTCAAATACAAAAACACCTATAAAAATTAAGACTATGATGATACAATGAACTGACGTACAGAATATCCCGCACCATACAAACTGTGTAAAACTGAAGCCTAAAAATTAAAGTTTCTGATTTCAGATCTAATGTCAAGTACCTGCTTAAATGGCATACCTAATTCTTAACACAAGCTAGAGACAAAGGTCAAGATTTTCAAGAGTCATGAGTGATTTCTGAGACCTCAATTTTTGTCTGCCCAATTGGAAACACCTTAATAGGCCTGATTTTCAAGAAGTACTAAATACTCGCAAAATAAAAAAAAAAAAAAAAAAGGCATCTCAAGTTTGGCATTTAGAAACTAAAGTGTCCAAAATCACTAGTCACTTTTTAAATTCTTAGCTAAAGGCATCAGACAAATGATAAGAAATCATAACAAAACAACACATATGAGAAAAAAAAAATACTTAATGTTAGCCTTATCATCAGCTTCCGGGGGAGGGAGGGGAGGGGGAGTGAAATACCACCTTCTAATGAATGGTATGCCAGTTCTTGTTATAAACTATGAAGGAATTTGAGTACTTTATAATACCAGAAGGATCTAGCACCTTGAAATCTGGAAGTCTACCATGTGTCCACTGGAATTCGCCACACAAACAGTTATGATGTTATAAAATAGTGGCAGTCCTCAAGAACTGGATCAGGCATGCTTTGATCAACAATAGACCACATTGAAAAATACTATCATAGAAAAAAATCAAAGGACATTAGTGCGTATGTAAATCCACCCTCAGGTCCAAATAAAGGAATCTTTGCAATTATATTTGATTATTCTGCTCTGAACAGGTCTCAATAGTTTGAACTGCCTCCATGTTTCCAGAACCCTAATATCTACTGACTGACAGGACAGGAAGTTTGATAAACTTTAAGCTCCCCTATTGCTGAGTTAAGCCCAGCAGCCAATCACTTCCACCAGATGTTACCGCTGTACAGGCCAATATGAATGTTTCGTTCCTTCATGGACTTAATTCACTCCCCACCCAGGAATCAAACGGGAGATCTCTACATTTTATATATGAAATTCAAAGCCAATATAACACCACAGTTTTGGCAGTAAGTTTCTCTAACAAAATGGATTTTTTTTTTTTTTAAAGTAAACGCTGCTGATCCACAATGACATAATTATGTTGTGGGTTTTGGACAGAGTAGTACAAAATATCTAAAAACTAAAGTTATGTGTAACTTGAATTATAATAAAAGTTTAAGTAACAGATACATCATTTTTTGGTTTGCAAATTTCAGGAATATGTGCACACAGCTACAATTGTAAACACAAGAATTAACTCTCCCTTACTGTATCTGCATGTTCCCATTAGCACTGGTTCACACTGAAAGCTGCTTCAAAGCAGAAACACCACCAGACACAGGAAGACAAGATATCATCTGACACAGAGGCAGCACTCAGAGGAAGTGGTTCAGTTTGCTTCAAGTTTGTTTAACAAACATTTCTGAGGGAGGATCAGAACCTGTTCCGACATCATCTCAGCCTCCCTTAGAAAGGCTGTGGAGAATACACCAAAAAATAATTAACCCTATTTCACCCCCTCGCTTCATCTAGGGGACTCATGTAACAGGCCGCAAGGCCACACTGGTGAACAGCAAAACCCCAGCATCGCCTATAAGGAAAAGCCAGTAGCACCAGAGTCGATGGGTGGCAGATTTGCTCCATCGGTTTCTTAACCAGGAGCCAAAAGGCACAGGGGATGGGGGACATTAACACCAACTTGTATCCTCACACACCTAAGCAAGCCGAATGTACAATGGGGCTGCAGGGTATCAGGATCCACAACTAGGCCAAGGGCTTGGGGGAAGACACTAGGACACAGGCGGGAGCGCGGAGGAGAGGCAGGGGGCGGACATCGCGGGTGGAAGGGGAGGCAGCGGCCAGGGCAAGGGGCAGAGAGCGGCGCAGCAGGAAGGGAAACCGGGGCTCTGTGAAGTGCCACAGGCGGCCGCAGAGGATGAAGAGGCCCCAGGGTGCGGGCCCCGGGCTCTGCCGCCTCCCGCAGTGCCGGCCTTTCCCTCCCCGCAGAGCGGGGCTCGGGCGCCGCCGCCGCGGCCGGAGATGGCGGAAGAGGCCGGGGCCGCTGCCTGGGCTGGGCCTAAGGGCTCCGCTCCCGACTCAGACGTTGCGCGTCCCCCCCTCTCTCTCCCTCGGAGACAAAAGCAAACGGAAACCCGGCTGGCTGCGGCCGGGCCCAGGGACCCCGGAGCCGGGCCCGGACCGCCGGGGGCCCCGCCGCCAGCGCCTGCGGGCCCGGTTGGGAGGCAGCGGGAAGAGCGCGCCGCGGGGAGGGGGCTACAAAATAATGGGGGCCGAACTCACCGCATGAATTTTCTTGTCCCGCGGATCCAAGATGGCTGAGTATCCAGCACGGAGGATGCTGGGGGAGCGACCTTTACCCTCTGACCCGCCCGCCGCCGCCGCCGCGACCCCGCCGCCGCCCGGCCTGGCAACCGGAACCAGGGCGAGACGGCGAGAGAGGCACGTCCAGGCCCAGCCCCGCGGCGGGGAGAGCGGCTCGCTCGGCTCCCTCCGCCTCCCGTGGGAGGCTTGGCCCCGCGATAGGAGCCGCAGCCGCCTCGCTCCTTCCTTCCCCTCGGGCGAGCCCGGCTCCTGGGCCTCGCTCTCTCCGCGCTTAACCCCGGCGGGAGGCCAGGGCGCTGCTGCAGCAGGGAGCCGGGCCTGGGACAGGCAGCGGCCTCCCCCTTGGGAGAGAGCGGAGGGGAGCGGGAGCCCTGCCACACGCTCCCCACTGGAGACAACGGGGCCCTAATTAGTGCTGTGATCCCCTGACGTGAGGGGGCAGCAGCTCGGTCACACACACTGCTCAGGAGGGGGCGGGTATTGGGTCTGATACACCCGTGGGGCGGGGGGAGCAGCTCCGTTAAACACCCGCTTCCTGGCAGAGAAGGTGGGGTATTAGGATTGTTACCCTTCCACCCACGCAGCAGCTCTGGGACGCAGCAGCTCTGTTACAGACACACACACATAGGAGACAATGGGTGGGGGCAGCAGCTGTGAGGGCTTCTGCTCTACGCTAGAAAATTAGATGGACCCAGCTACATCACTGGGGGGGATGGTGAAAAATCCACACCCCTGAGTGACAGCTAAGCTGATCTAAGTCCCCGTGTAGACAGCACTAAGGAGATAGAATTTTTCTGTCCTCCTAGCTACGGCCTCTCAGGGAGGTGGATTATCTATGACAGTGGTCCCCAATCTTTTTCGTCTGGCGGGCGCCAGATGATGAGCCACGGAGGACCGTGGCGGCGGATGAGCATCCGCCGAAATGCTGCCAATCGGCAGCATTTCGGCGGCAACGCCTATTGACGTTGCTGCTTGTCGGCGGCATTTTGGCAGATGCTCGTCCGCCGGCCAGTACACGGGCGCACTTAGATGCCCTGGCGGGCACCATGGCACCCACAAGCACTGCATTGGGAACCCCTGATCTATGAGGATGGGAGAACCCCTTTTATCAGCATAGGAATAACTTAGAGAATTTTTTCACTTCAAGGTCCCAGAAACAAAGACAAGGTTTTCATCTCGAGGCCAAAAGACCAAAAACGTCAAGACACTTGATCACGGCCTTGGATAGACCAAGAGACTACCTACACTTGACCAGAGCTCGGAGAGCCGAGAAGCGGCTGAGGGCCCGGTTGGGAGGCAGCGGGCAGAGCGCACCGCGGGGAGGGGGCCAGAAAATAATGGGGGCCGAAATCACTGCATGAATTTTCTTGTCCCGCGGATCCAAGATGGCTGAGTATCCAGCACGGAGGATGCTGGGGGAGCCCTCTGACCTGCCCGCCGCCGCCACCACGACCCCGCCGCCGCCCGGCCTGGCAACCGGAACCAGGGCGAGACGGCGAGAGTGGCACGTCCAGGCCCAGCCCCGCGGCGGGGAGAGCGGCTCGCTCGGCTCCACTGAGGGCATGTCTACGCTACAAAATTAAATCGACGTAATTTATGGCAGCATACAGTGGTGACAGTAATTACATCACTTGTGCATGTGTACACTTTGCTCCTTGTGTTGGCGGTGCGTGTCCTCACCAGGAGCACTTGTACAGATTGTACTGTCACTGGGGCATTGTGGGAAGTTCTGAAAGCCAGTAACAGTCAATGTAAGCAACGCAGTGTGTACACTGACACTGCTTTGATATAACTACATCAATATTGACTCTACACCTCACATGGAGGTAAGTCGCCATAGCAGGGCATTTACGTCAGCGGGGAGCGAAATTTTAGTGTAAACACAGTAAGGTTGATATAAACTGCCTTGCTAACTTTGTAGTGTGGACCAGGCCTCTTAACACTACAACAGTGCAGCTGCACTGCTGTATAGACAAGCCGTGAGACACACACACCATATGAGACAATAGGTGGGGGCAGAAGTTCTTAGGGTACATCTACATAGGGATAAAAGTCCCAAGGCCGGCCCAGGTCAGCTGACTTGAGCTTGCCCAACTTAGGTTGAGGGGCTAAAAATGGCTGTGTAGAAGTTCAGGCTTGGGCTCCAGCCAGAACTCTGTACCCTGTGAGGATGGAGGGTCCCAGAACTCGGGCTCCAGCCCGAGTATTTACACACCTATTTTTTAGCCCCAGAGCCTGAGCCCTGTGAGCCCGAGTCAGCTGAACCAGCCACAGGTCTTTTTATCCCAGTGTAGACATAGCCTTAGACACTCACACACCCTATAGGAGTTGGTGGGGGTAGGAGGGCATTTGCTCTGTTAAATACACTTCGTAGGAAAGAATGAGGGTGGATGGGGCAGCAAGTTTGACACACAATGAGGAGACTTGGTCAGATTGCAGGTTTGGGGCTTTAGTGAAAAAATTGAGATTAGTGAAACATTAAGGTTACATATTTGAACAAAGTCAAGGAATGCAAAAAGTAAGGTTCTCTCAGAAACATGAACTTAGTTTTGCACATAGTGTGTATTCAGTAGCCTAACCAGTAATCACAAATCTGTATGCACAATGTGGGCAAGTTAATGTTAATTCAAGAACCTTAATTGCTGTATTCCCTTGCTTTGTGTGTTTAATTGTAGAATATTAACATTGCAAGTACATAGCTTTTGTGTATTTGACTTCCTTTTTTGTTTTCTTAAAGAAAAGGAAAGTTGTTAGCATTTTAATGGTTTGTAATAAACTCTGAAGTTGATAAATAGTCCACAACTTACTGTGATGAATGGGGTGAGTTCACACCTTTGCTCCTGTACTTTGCTCCTGTTGTTATTGGCTGAGTACATTTTTCTGCAAGGATGAGGCCTGTTCTGCAGGCCTGTACCAGTTTAATAAAAGGATATTTTAAACAAGTTAAATTGCTGCAAAACCCTGTGTGGACTTTCTTACTTCAATTTAAACCTGGCATAGATCAGTTTAGCTTGCAGCTGTAAGGCTTTGTCAACATACAAACTTGCACTGATTTGGCTAAAAGTGTGTTTGTAAACCTATTTTAGCTAGACTGGTACAAGTTTGTATGTAGACAGTCTTCTTTCGGTTTCAGAGTGGCTTATTTCACAATCTAAACTGATATAAGCCAATTTTAAATCAATATAAGAGTGTGTCTATATGACAGAGGCTGGTCTACACTACCAACTTATGTCAGTATAACTATGTCACTCAGGGATGTGGAAAGCGATGTAGGTATACTCACCTAACCCCCAGCGTAAACAGAACTATGTCAACAAGAGGGTTTCTCTCATCGACACAGCTACCACCTCACAGAGAGGTGGAGTACTTATGTCAACGGGAGAAGCTCTCCCGTTGGCATAGGTAGCATCTTCACTAAGCACTACAATGGTGCAGCGCTGTAAGTGTAGACAAGCCCAGAGACTATACAAGCATAGCTGTGCCAGCATAGCCCTGTAATATAGATGCAGCCTTCACCAATGGAAGGGGGTTTTCTGTTGGTGTAGGAACATCACCTCCCCAAACAAAGTTAGCTATGTTAATAGAAGCTCTCTTTTGTCAATATAGCTGTGTCTACACTGGGAGTTATATTGTATAGCTACATCAGTCACCGGTGTGTGTTTTTTTCACACACCTGACCAACAAAGCTATGCCAATATAACTTTTCAGTGTAGATCAGGCCTGAGTGACTGGTAATGCACAAAAAGTGGCACCAGTAGCATGTGAAAAATACAATCTGGCATATACTACTGCATAGAGAGCTAGGAGGAAGAATTGCTCAAACTAGTTACAAAGGCACAGTTGTGGAATCAGATTTACTTTGCAAAAAAACCCAGCAAGACCAGCAACAGAGGACTAGCCTTTGCCATCCTAGGTCATAAACAAAAGTGAAACATTGTTGGCTGCAGTGTTGTAGCCATGTTGGTCCCAGGGTATGACAGAGACAAGGTAGGTGAGGTAATAGCTTTTTATTGGATTAACTTCTGTTGGTGGAAGGTACAAGCTTTCAAGCTATACCAAGCTCTTCAGGTCTGGGGAAGGAAGCAGTGTCATTGTTGGCTGCCAGACTTAAAAAACATTTGTTAACCAGAGCCTACAAACTCAGGGCATGTCTACGCTACAAAATTATTTCACCTAAGTTACGTCAGCATACAGCCACTGCATTATTTAAATCGCTTTTGCAAGTCCACGCTATGCTCCTTGTGTCAGCAATGGGCGTCCTCACCAGGAGCACTTGTACCAACTGTACTGTCGGGGTGGGGCATCATGGGACAGCTTCTGAAAGCCAGTAACAGTTGATATAAGTAATGAAGTGTCTGCACTGACACTGTGTCGACCTAACTACATCGACGTTGCCTCTCATGGAGGTGGAGTTAAGTCAGCCTAGCAGGGCAGGGAGCGAAATGTTAGTCGACACTTAGGTCTGGTCTACATTACAAACCTACATTGGTATAACTATGTTGCTTGGGGGTGTGAAAAATCCACACCCCTGAGTAACATAGTTATACTTACCTAACTCCCCATGTAGGCAGCGCAATGTCGGCAGGAGAACTCCCATCGACATAACTGCTGCTTCTCAGGGAGGTGGATTAACTACACCTATGGGAGAGCTCTCTCCTGTCAGTTTAGAGCATCTTCATTAAAGTGTTACAGTGGTACAGTTGCATGAGCGCAGCTGTGCCAATGCGTGTTTTAAGTGTAGACTTGCCCTTACGTAGTTAGGTCGATGTAAGCTGCCTTGCAGCGACCTAACAGGCTTAAGTTAACAGATGTAGTGTAGAGGGGCCTTTTCACTTTCCTGCCTGCAGATTATCCCAGCAGCTGTCAGGAAAAAACAAATAGTTCATTTGCTTATAATGTGTTAAACTTTATTCACACCTAGAAGAAAACATTCAGCAAAAGAATTTTCTCATTATAAATATTGTCTACTAAATTTTACAGTCTCTCCAAAACACAAGTTTTTGGAGCATGTCAGAAGTGTGTGTTAGAGACCTTTTTTCTCCAGATACCCTCTGTCACTGAAGTTGAACTAAAATATAGATAAGGCCCCCACCCAGATGCCCATGGTTTTCAGTCGATCTGTATTTTCGACAAGGGAATTGGTAAAGGTGTTTTTTCCTTCTCCCCAAATGTCATCCTAGAAGAGGGTGTGATCCCACCACCTTATTAGTATTAAAAAACCCCAGTATATACATATTTGTCTATTACTTCTCTTCAGTGTCTGACTTAGTGTAAAGTAAGTCAAATCATCAAGACAAATGTCAAGTTAATGGAACTCTGTCCATTGTGAAAAATAATAGGACCTACAATAAAAAATAAAATGAAAGATTTTTACAAGAAATAATATGCTTCAGACACACTGTATAAAGAAAAAGAGGTCAGCAAAACAAGGCGTGTAAAATAATATCGGTTATAGAAAATTAGGACTGTAGACAGATTATCTTATTTCTCAAGGGAAAATGGAAGGCTGAGGGTGCAGACAAATTTATTTTCCAAAGGAGAGAAAGTATTAGAAATGTTCAAGCTCACACAAAAAGAGACGATAATGGCATTTCAAACAATGATTGGTTAGACACAGAGACTAGATGGGATCCATCCCAGAATTGTGAAAGTGGGGGTAAAGAAGGTACGGGAACCTTAGGAAGAATCATATGTCTGTAATTATTGTCTTGCTCATGGTCTTTAGAGAGCTGCTTAGTCATACATTCACTAGTCAAAACATTCTGGACATCCTGAAGGAGTCCCGAACCAAGACTTGTGAATCCGACCCATGCCCTTCCTGGTTTGTGTGAGTCATGAACAACTGGTGTGACTGTGACCTCTAACAGAAATAGCCAATGCCTTGTTCAGAGCAGAATCTTCCCTTTCACCTTTAAACACGCAATAGTTCAATCAACACTGAACAAACTTACCCTGGATACTTCAGTCCTAGCCAACTGTCGCTATTATCTGACTTACTTCATATACTAAAGGCATTGATTTTTGCTCAGAGGTATTCAGGAGCCAGTAGTGGGGTAGAGGATGGGTTGCCATCCAACTATCAACTTAAAAAACTTCTCTATAAAGCAAAGGGTTCAAGACCAGACCTAATATTTCAGGAAAGACCAGAGCAAGTAGTTAGTCTACACTGGCAACAGCAAAAAAAAGAAGACTGGGATTAATAATGTATTTATATTTTCTGTTACATTTCTCACCCTATTTTTATAATTTTGATATCAATAAATACTTGTGCTGGTTATGGGCAATCATCTCCCAAGGTTGTGGACTCTGGCTTCCCTTCTGCTGAATGTCAAAATAAATGTTGAGAAATTCTAAGGTGGTGGAAACTTCATAGACTTTTGTGCCCATGAATTGCATATAATCGTGCAAACATCTGTAAACATATTCAGTTGCTAGTCCATCCCAAAATCAACATTGAAGCATGCAGCATTCACATCTTCTGAATGCGAGATGCAGTTTAGTAGCCTTTTAAGACAGCATTCTAATCTTGCTGTGACTAACTTCAGAAGCCAGCAAACCGACAGACAAGACTGGCAGCATACAACCCAAAGAAAGCTTCTTTGTGTGGTCTCTCAGAATTTTATCATTATTTTAGTCACAAGCCTAAATACTGATTTGGGGGCATGTGATCACCTAGTAATACTCTTGGATCCTTGGTGGTGATGTGCTCTCACATCACAACAGCCAAAAGTAATGCTTTCTACCATCTCGTCTTGTTGGCTAGGAGACACCATTGCATCCTGGCCGACAAAGACTTGGCCTCAGTTATTCACGCCTTCATTACCTCTTGGCTGGACTACAGCAATGCAATACTGTGACCCAGGGACCCTTTGGTGCCAACTGGCAGAGGGCACAGGGGATGCACAGAGTTTTACAGGATCCCCTGGGTCGGATATCACCGTAATAGTTCATCTAAAGGTGGCTTGTGAAATCTCTACCTAGAGCCAGTAGCCCTCTGGTCATCATAATCATTGCAAAATGTATGGATACTATTTAAGAAATTGTGTACTGAAAATTATGCTCTTAAAGTATTGGAGTTAAGGCAGGTCATGAGGAGGTGACATACCTCAGAGATGTTCCCCTCAGGCAGGAGGTAACTGATACCTATTTCCCTATCTGGCCATTTGTGAACTGTATGCCTCACACTTTGGGGATTTGCCTACTTGCCCAGACAGCCTCCAGATGTTTCTCTTAGGCTTTAAATAGCATGCTTCAGCCAATTAATGAATGCAGTAGGCTCTGCCAGTCAGGATCTCTGTAGTTCAGTGGTGTTTGGATCCACAGGACTGACAGTCCATCAGTTGCTGCTCTGTCAAAGTTGTTGGGTGGTGGTGTGGATACAGCAGATGCTCAGGGACTATCTGACCTAGGTCCTAGCCCTGTGGATCGTCACAGAGACACCCCAAATCTTTCACCTAGGTGGCTAGTTGATTGTGTATGCCTCGTTTAAGAAGGATCACGGGCTGTCTGGCTCTAAAGCGTTGCAGGGAGTTTGGGTGAGCAATACTTTATTAGACATGAGAGTATCTTGTTTTTGAAGTCCAGGCTGTAGATTCTGAGTTACAATTTTATTTTATACATAACCATTTGTTTCCAATGTATTTTTTTTACCATGCTCAGGCAATAATGTTCTCTGTTTCTCTCTTTTCAAGGGCCTTCCACCTCCACAGGATAATTCATGGCACCTGAAGCCTGGGTGCCTGAACCACCTTACTGTGGGGAAAGAGAGTCTAGGATGAGCTAATGGGAGACCTGCTTGATTAAACAAATTCCAGGTTCCAACTCAACTACCAAAAGGATAAGGATATTTGCAGGGAAGAAAGAGACACAACATGAGGAGAGACTGGCAGATAAATTCATGGAGAGAGGTCAGCTAGTCTGCATTACTGGTTGTTGCAGCTTGTAAATACCTATGTGAAATAAAATGTTGGATTTGCACAGAAGGCAACAGTAACAAATTTTATTATAGGTAGTGGTAAAAGTGGCACAGACTTTAATGAATGTCATCAAATGCCTAATCTCAAAGTTTCATAATAAACATATACAAACTGCCATCGCTGGGCACGGCCTTGCTGATGACTCAGTACCAAAGATACCAGGAGGAGAGGTTCGAAGGGAGGGCAGCCAAACTCTTCGGAGGTCTTGAGGCTAGGTTTGATCAGGAAGGGTAAAGGAATGTAAAGAAAGGAGCGATGGGGAAGATAACATCAGGGGGAGAGTGACTGGTTCCCACACAGCTCTGCCATAGTTCGTCACTTCTCACCCACAGCCCCCTCTGCTGTCCCAGTCCCCTGCTCTTTGGTACAGCTCTGAATCCTGTCACGAGCTCCCCCACAGCTCTGCCGTCTTGACCTGCCACATCCCTGCTAGTCCAGTCCTGCCCCCTCCCTTCCACACAGTTCTGTAGGGGAGGGATAGCTCAGTGGTTTGAGCATTGGCCTAGTAAACCCAGGGTTGTGAGTTCAATCCTTGAGGGGGCCATTTAGGGAACTGGGGTAAAAGTCTGTCTGGGGATTGGTCCTGCTTTGAGCAGGGGGTTGGACTGGATGACCTCCTGAGGTCCCTTCCAACCCTGATATTCTATGATCACAGTAATCCATAACCTGTAAATGGCAGCACATTGCCAGTATGGATAACATGCATAACATATGTTATCAAACTATTTACAGAATTCATGATATACAATACCTACACATTTACAAGAAGGATCACACACACAACCACCTCAAATACCATTTCATTCCCCCTCATGGATGGGACCAGGCATACCCATTATATTATGGGCACACAAAGGATCTCAGACTTCCATTGCATGAGTGATAAGAGGGGCACTGTCTGGTTGTGTGTATTGGTTCAGACATCAGTAGTGTCCTTAGTCCACTCTTTGCAAACATTGTGTAGGGCACAGCAATCCTCAATAATGTTGACTTCATTAATGACACTGGCTTCCAAATGGTTTTGAAGGCTGTGCCAGCAGGCTTTCAATCTGCCAAATGCACATTCCACCACCTTCATACAGCTACTGTGTAGCTGAACCTTTTGTTGACGGGTCCTCTGAAATCAGGATATGGTTTCATAACCCATGTCAACAGGGGTTTTTAGAATTATAATAGGGACAGTTACTCCATTTATAACATTGCCATTTTGTGGGAATAATCTCACAACTTCTCCATGAAGGTAAACAAGCTCAAAAGAAAAAGGAAAGAGACAGCTGAAAAGGAAAATCCATCAGCATCAACGGCTGATGGATAGATGAAGCCCAGTAAATATATTTTTCTTATTGGTTTGGTTATTTTATGAGGTTTTGTATTTTAAGCAAATACATAGGTGTGGGTGAGAGAGATGGCAAAGTTAAGTTTTGTAAAATGTTTATTTGATGCTAAATTGGAACATCTCTGTTTTTCTTAAAAAGGCACGGGCAGCTCTCCTGACAATGCTATAATCAGAGCTACAGGGACACCTCTACCAGAACCACCAAAGAACCAGAAATCTGCTCTGAGACCTTTAACAACAACGGATGGATGAAGCACTGTACACTTTGTATTGTGTTGTAATTGAAATCAATATATTTGAAAATGTAGAAAACATCAAAAATATTTAAATAAATGGTATTCTATTATTGTTTAACAGCGTGATTAATTGCAATTAATTTTTTTAATTGCTTGACAGCCCTACTCATTAGACATAATATCTTTTGTATTTAATAGTCACATACCACCAATCTTATCAACTTAAGAAAATAAACACATTTTTATGTAATATTTTAAATTATTAAATGCCTTTACATACAACAGATTAAATGAGAACTGAATATTTCCCAATGTAAAGTTCAAATAATTTTGCTATGTGTAGATTCTGAAATCTAATTAAGCACTAACTGGCAGTCTCAAGCATTCAAAAATCATAAGTCACATTCTTCAAAAGCACAAGATTAAAAAAAGGATCTTTTTATTTGCCCTTTAGATTTTGTTCCTTTCAGATGAACTTGGGTCACAAGCTCAACCTTTTCTCCACAACTGAGAGACCTGGAAACTTCCCTTAAAAAAAGAAAGAAAGTTGAGTTTCTCATGTATTCACAATATGCAAAGAGCTGGACTTTAAGAAAAACACCCAACATCATGAGACTTATGATAAAATCTGGAGAGTTAGCAACAGCAAACTCGTTCAGAGGAAAGGGCCAGGTCCCATACTTAATTATGGTCTGTGAGCTGGAATGTAAATTCAGAATTCATTCTCCACTCAGTCCACTGTGGGAGTTGCTGAGAGGTTTACACAGAGATCAAGAGAATACAACTTTTGTAACTATACTTTGATACTGCAATGGGTTCTCTGTGGTCTGACCTCTGTGTCTATTGTAGAACCTTATCTGCCACTGCAGAGTTCATTGCAGGATCAGTACCTTAGCTGATACGTTAAACCTGTTTCTCCTCATTCCAATGTCACATTGTACAAAATTTATAATGTTGCTTTAACATCCAAGACATTTCCATATTTAAATTTACAGTATTAACTGCAGTTAAAGGATTAGATGCCCAGTCCTGCATTTTCTAAGCTGGAATCCCCAAGTGAGTTTTGCCTGAATTATAATTAGGCCCATAGAATTTAACTTTTTCATGTTTAAATCTAATTTTAATTCTTTAAAGTATATTCATTGTAAGAGTATACAGGATGCTCATTTCCTCTTGTAACTAAACCAAAGAAACATTTAGTGTAACAGTGAATTACATTTCCAATTTTAACTATATAGATACAGTATCATGTACTGTCAAGACCCCGTATATTTCATAAGCAAATACGTTCTGTGTTTTTTATATGATGTTTTTGTTTTTTTAATTTATGTAAGCTTGGATACTAAATTATAGGTTTTATTTACCCAAGTGGGAGTCTTGAATAGTTTGTGACCTGCACTTATTGAATGTGCTTTTTAAAAACATAACAGACTGTTCAACTGCCAAATTTAGACTAGAATATAGCATATTTTCAAACCTCGGGTCCCAATCCTGCAAACATGCACATGCATAATGGGACTGTTTGTATGAGTAAAGTTATGCACATGCATACGTGTTTCCGAGATCAGGGCCTTATTTTAGAAAAGTATGCTACAGCATATCAGCTTTCGAGTTAAGGCAGAGAAATGGCTTTATCTATTCCACAGCAGATCATTTTGTGGACTAGACAACCAAGCTGTATATTAAATATCATTGTGACATAAAAGAACGGGAGGAATTCATACCGTAAGGAGACTTTTTTTCAATACGATGACACTAGAGAGTATTGCATATAGTCCTTATATGCAGGGCCGGCTCCAAGTTTTTTGCCACCCCAAGCAAAAAAATTTTCCGGCGCCCCCCCGCAGTCCCACCCCAACTCCGCCCCTTCCCCGCCCCATTCCAACCCCTTCCCCAAATGCCCGGCCCCGCCTCCTCCCACCGGCATGCCGCATTTCCCCTCCTACCCCTCCCTCCCAGGCTTGCCTGGAGGGAGGGGGGAGAAGCGGAGCGGCGGCACGCTCGGGGGAGCAGGCAGCAGTGGAGTGGAGGTGAGCTGGGGTGGGGGGGAGTGGTTCCTCTGCCCCCCCGCCAGGGTTACTTCCTGCAGCCCTCCCCGTGCCTCCCACCGCCGCAGCTCACCTCTGCTCAGGGCCGGCTCCCTGCTTTTTGGGCCCCAAGCAAAACAAAAAACAAAAAAGGAGCCGGAGTGCCACCTAGGGTGACCACATGTCCCGATTTTATAGGGACAGTCCTGATATTCAGGACTTTTTCTTATATAGGTGCCTATTACCCCCCATCCCCTGTCCCGATTTTTCACACTTGCTATCTGGTTACGCTAGTGCCGCCCTTTGGAAAGTGCCGCCCCAAGCACACGCTTGGAGCACTAGTGCCTAAAGCCGGCCCTGCTTATATGCATCTGAAATTGTGAGCTCTTTGAGGAAGGGACCATGAGTTGTATGGTGTTGGTTAACAAATAAATAATAATGTAGTCAGAATAGAAGGATGCACACATACAGCTATAAAAGGAGACATTCCGATGTTTTAGGTTAGAAAATAAAAACAGTTTTTGCTTCTCGGCCTTTTGGCTGAGGGGTGAAAACATTTTCTAATATGTTTTTCGACTGATTTTGTCTTTTGTTAGCCAGATGGTATTTTATGCTTATCTCAAATTCATCAATATAAAGAGATGATGATTTGTATTACAATAGTATCTAAGGGCTCTAAATGAGATCAGGGCCCCCCGTGCAAGGCATTCTACAGACATAAGAACGGCCATACTGGGTCAGACCAAAGGTCCATCTAGCCCAGTATCCTGTCTTCTGACAGTGGCCAATGCCAGGTGCCCCAGAGGGAATGAACAGAACAGGTAATCATCTAGTGATCCATCCCGTGCCCATTCCCAAGAGACAGTCCCTGCCATGAGAACATTCCAAGTAAATAGGCAAGACAGACAACTGGCAGGGGTGGCAGTAGAAGAGCAGAGAGGTGAGGTGATTTGCTCAAAGTTGCACAGCAAGTTAGTGGCAGGGCTGGAAATAGCATCCAAGTGCCCTGAGTCTCAGGCCAATGTCATATCCACTCGACCACAGCACCTTTATCTCTGCTTAACTTGGTCCTTACTGTTCAAATAATTTTTTTTCACTAAGGAGAAAGTGAATACAATATATTAGCATTTAAGATCAAATATGGAATATTTTGAATAAAAATGTGTTGCCTAAATAGTTAATATTTTTAAATTATTTGAATGTTACCATAATAGCATACATATACGAATGTCCAAATGTAATACTAATTGGAGCCTTGTGGCTATGATTTTTTTTTAAATGACAAATGTGAGTCAGTCTAGTGACCATATAAAAGAAGGATTAAAACTCCTGTGATGAAACCCTGACCCTACTGATGTCAATGGTAAAACTCCTATTGACTTTATTGGGGTCAGGAGTTCACCCTTGGTTTTCATCAGTCAAAGCAGACCCTGATATTGTGCAAACTTCTTCACCCAGCTCTGTCAATGTACCTCAATCCTGACTTGGACCATGTTTGGGCTACTTCCTACTGTGCCAAACAGGCAGTTTTTATGGTGCCCATAGATGGGGAAATTACCATCCTTCTTAACTCAAAAAGAGGATTTGAACTCAAGTCTCTGAGGGTGAAAGGCTAGTGCACTAGTCTGTTGTGATTTTAAAAATATGAAGTTTAGCTTTTATTAGTCTTCACCATCTTCTTGGGGGAGGGGATAAACACTCTATTATTAACAAATCATTTATTGTAATGGGATTTACAAGCCTGTGGTATATTTGTTCTTATACAGAGGGTTTTTTTATTCTCCCTTCAATTGACGTTGGAGTGCATTAAAGGAACTACAGGTTTCTCTTACATAACTTTTTAGGTTACTTTCAGTTATTGTAACAATGGCTATTAGAGTAGCAGCAGAAAACACAATGCAGGACAAATCTTGTCAAAATTCATAGTTCTGAGCAGCAAATGAAACAGTTGTGTATTTATTCTGGATTTTTAGAAATTAATTACTGCAGATTTAATGCTTGAGGGCCAAACTCTGGTGCACATGGGTGGTTCCCATTCCAGTCACTGGATGCTCCCATTGGCATCCATAGGCAGAATTTCAGGGGTAAGTGTCTTCTTACTCTTAGTATTACATATATTGTGGTGGGCCATTAGGTCCCAACCAAGGTCTAGGCCCTGTTATGTTAAACACTATAGAAACAGAAAAAAGGATAGTCCCTGCCCTGAAGAGCTTACAGTCTAAATATCCATCCACTGTACAAGCTGGGCCTCAGTTTTAAACGCAATCTGAAACAGCTTTATTTATAATTGCTCCTATGGGAATCGGATATCCAGGAGCAAGACTCAACCTTGTGCTCCACTAGCCATTGTTGTACTAATAAAAAGTGTACAATGTCACCAAAACCTTAATCCCTGTTAAGGGAACAAAAGTTTTCATTTCTGTCTATTGCAAAACTATGCCTATGTCTTAGTTTAGTACTGGTTTCAACAGAAGATGCTGATGATGAAAATTATGCTGGAAGGAAGGATGCAACCCCATTGTTAAACCATGTTGTTAAATGCAACCATACTGTTAAAATGTCTTTTGTTGGTAAATTCACTGACAACTGTTTAACACTGCCTCTTATTTTTATACAGTTTAATCACACCTAACAAGTTATAGGATTTGTAACTTGTAAATTGTAGTTAACAGTCACATGTAAAGCTCACCTACAATATGGCTGGTGAAATGTACAGATTAACTTGAAAAACTGCAAGCAATAAGTTTTGCTTTAAACCATCACTCAGCATTTTACATTTTATGACCGTTTGGAAAAAAACCTATTAGATTAGGCCAGAATAATTCCTCCTTTCTATTCTCTAGACTAGGCAACCAATCTTACACTTCTCCTTTCTAATACACATTGGTGCCAAACCCACCCACAGCAAATATATTAACCAAAATTGATTTTAAAGGTTATGTTATATGTACGTGTGAATACTGTACTGTTATGCTTTCTGTGGTGAGGCATAGATCGGTTTTGGTTTCTATTTTCTAAATCACTCATGAGATGAAAAATCCAATGGTCATCTGTGTCTCAATATATCATATGAGGTCTTTTTGTTTGTTTGCTTGCTTTATGAGGAGAAGAAGAGGTTGCTAACAATGCCTCTTGTGCATACATTTCCCTCCAAAAACATTTTTAAATTAAGGGGAATAGTAATTAAAAACAAAATTTTGTAAAATGTTAAGTGAATGCACTCTAGGGTCTCTTGTCTGTTCAAGTGTATCCAAAAACGTAAAAAGCACTCAGACATTAACAGAATTACTCCTCCAGCCCAAATGTAAGGCTTTGTTTACACTAAAGGGAAAAGTCGATCTAAGCTATGCAATTTGAGTTACGTGAATAGCGTAACTCAAGTTGATGTAGCTTAGATCTACTTACCGCGGTGTCCACACTATGCAATGTCGACGGGAGACGATCTACTGTCAACTCCCCCTACTCTTATTGATCTGGTGGAGTACAGGAGTTGAGAGGAGAGCGATCTGCAGCCAATTTAGCAGGTCTGCACTAGACCCGCTAAATTGACTGCTGATGCATTGATCACCACTCATTGATCCCCCAGTTAGTGTAGACAAGCCCTCAGTATCTTTTTACAGTTTTGAGAGTTTACCAGAGAGGATACATCCCAGTAAGTGTATGTTAAAAGCTATGAGAAAAATACCCCAGCTGTGCCAAATCATAATTTCAAAAAAGAGTAAAATACAGTTCTCACAGGTAAGGAATTGTAAAGTGGGCGCAGCTCTCTCCCATCCGTCAGGGCGGGAAACCATTCCCCCTTCGCTACGACACTTCCGGTGTGCTTCGGTTCAGGGGAAAATCAGCTCACAGTCAGTGTCCCAAGCCTGCAGGCAGGCCGAGCAGCGATAAGTCTATAGGCCTGGAGCCTTCAATCAGGTCGGGGCGACACACAGTTAATGGCTCTGACCAGTGTCTGGGTGAGCTGCAATGAGTCTAATCTGCCTGGGCCATTGTAACAATGCAGCCTCTGGCGGGACACAACTGAGATTATCAATTCAGGACAAATTGCTTAGAGCAGGGCAGTTACAACCCAAAACTGGGTGTCCTTTATTACTAAGGCACACCAAACCAGCCAAACGGAGAGGACTTCGGTTTTACCCCACTGGCTAACCAGAAGTCATACAAGCAATTCCCTCAGACAGTACAGTTTCCCAGTATCTCCACCAGCACCATTCATTAGGGGGATGAATAGTCATGAAAACCAATACTCCAGTAAAAGAAAAAAGGTTCTCTCGATCCCAAAGGACCAAGCCCCAGACCGAGGTCAATATACCAGTTAGATCTTACCCACAAATCATGCTGTTGCCAATCCTTTAGAATCTAAAATCTAAAGGTTTATTCATAAAAAGAAAAATATAGATGAGAGCTAGAATTGGTTAAATGGAATCAATTACATACAGTAATGGCAAAGTTCTTGGTTCAGGCTTGTAGCAGTGATGGAATAAACTGCAGGTTCAAATCAAGTCTCTGGAGTACATCCACAGTTTGGATGGCTCCTCTGATGTGAATTGGCATCTCCCAAGGTCCATTGTCAGTTAAGTGCTTCTTGATGGGGCACTTACTCAGAATAGTCCTTTCTCAAGAAGCTGACCAAATGCTTCACTGATGCTACTTAGAATTAAACACAAGTACATAGCCAATATTCATAACTTCAAATACAAAATGATACACACATACAGACAGCATAATCATAACCAACAAATTACAATCTTTTCATAGACACATTATTTGACCTCCTTTGTACAAGATTTGGTGCCACTATAGGACCTTGGTTGCAACAATGATCTATACCAGGGATCAGCAACCTTCGGTACATGGCTCGCCTGGCAGGCCGGGCCGGTTTGTTTACTTGCCGCGTCCACAGGTTCGGCCAATCGCGGCTCCCACTGGCCGCAGTTCACTGTTCCAGGCCAATGGGGGCTGCAGGAAGCGGCGCGGGCCGAGAGATGTGCTGACTGCGGCTTCTTGCAGCCCCCATTGGCCTGGAATGGTGAACTGCGGCTAGTGGGAGCCGCGATCGGCCGACCCTGTGGACGTGGCAGGTAAACAAACCAGCCCGGTCTGCCAGGGGGCTTACCCTGGCGGGTCACGGGCCGAAGGTTGCTGATCCCTGATCTATACGGTCACAGTTCATATTAATAATGTCACAGCCATCAGTCAGGGTGGGGCAGTAATTCAGCAAGGGCTCTGACCTACAGTCAGTTAGGTAGAGCAGTAAAGAATCTATTCACCTGAGCCCTCAATCAGGGCAGGGCAGCAATCAGTTCAGGTATGGGGCTCTGGCCTGCTGTCAGGCAGAGCAACAGTGCAGTCTAGGGGAGATTAGCTCTCTGGTAGGAGAGTCAGCAAACCATCTGGCACCCTAGTTCAGGCGGGGGCCAGACCAATGCAGGCCTCCTGACTACAAAGTGGGATGGCAGGGGGTAGGGGACGCAGGCCCTCCCGCTCCACTGTGTCCCAGCCCAGGGTCCTAACAGTGGCAGAGTGGTCTGCCGCTCAGTCAACAGGGAAATCCGACCGCAACACGCTGGCTGGCTTGCAATCAGTCACACAGCCGAACCCTATTCAGCTTCCCTGGTCTCCTTCCTACACTCCCAGTCCGGGGGTACCTGGGTTCCGGGGTTGTCGTCGGTCTCACTCAGGTAAATGGCGAGTTACAGCCACAACAGCTCCTCGGTGTCCCCGGTGTCTGGCAGCTCCGGCAGTCCTTCCAGGTCTCTGTCACAGGAACAGCCTCCATCAGGTCTGTGCTCCAGCAGCGGGGGAGAGACATCCTGCTCCTCTGGCAGCTCTGCCCCAACTGAGCTAGAGGGCCGGCCTTTTATAGTTCCTGTTCCTGCCCCGCCCCTTTGCTTCCAGCAGGGTGGCCGCGGGTATCCCGGTTCTGCCCGCCAGGGAGCAGTCATGGCTCTCTCCCTGTCCGTCCCCCTTGCTACAGGAATAAATAAAAATGTCATAACATTGAGGAGCACAAACATCACAAATGTTCATATCCCTCATTTAGTCTCTTCTGTTTTAGATATAGATATAATGCTGTTTTAGTGGTTGGATTAGGTACATCAGGGATATGTTTCTGTTTCTTCATTCACATGCATCACATGCAGTAATTTTATCTTCAAAGCATGTAAGGGGACACTCTTGATTAGCCAATATGTTTCAGACCACATACACAACGCTTTCTTTTTATTTTAATCCTGCCTTCTTGGATGAAATTCTGAAGCTGCGTGAAAAGCCTGAGTAAGGAAATATTGCCTGTGGGAATTCCACAGAGGTTGGAGTTGGATAGTTCCCCCCCTCCCCGCCCCAGCCTCTGGAAGGATAGCAAAGGTCCCCTTGACAGTCAAGAAGTGGCCACAATCACATTTTTCAGGAAATCTCCCCATCATTGCATTACCATTGGTAGGAACAATGGTTGAAGTACTGATGTGAATGGTTTATCACCAAGTTATCTAGCCCTGCTCTGAGAGTCTGAGATCCAAGGAGGGTGAGATGGCACAGTAATAAAAATGCCTTTGATCTGTTTACAGTAGTGATCTTACCATTGTTGTCAACAATAAATTGCACCAGTGGTACAGCAATAGTAGATTTCCTGAAAAATGCTAGCATGGGCAAAGATCTAGAACCATGAGCTTATGGTTCATAGTAGCAGCTACAACCTGCTATGCCCCTTAACGCATACAAAACACATGGCTTGGGACCAGTGGATCCATGTAATTTAGAGACCCAGTGGCCATCTCAAACTATTCCCCAGCCTATATACAACACTTCTCATCCCTACATATATGGAGAGGGAGAGGGAGAGAAGAGAGGAGAAACAAAGAAATTGGGTCCATGGTGGACAGGGGGTTGTAAAGCTTCTCTGCACAGCCACTTTACTGCTTAACCCCTCCTCCATGCAACAGAACTATGGCAGGAGGCTTTAGTCTAAGTAATTACAGTCTTGCTTAAGATAACATTTTCCCTGGAAATATGTCAGAAGCATCTCAACTTTAATCTATTATGACCCTCCTAGATGCTTAGAGAAGGGCTCATAGTTTTCAAAAGGTAGCTAAAGATGTTGCTTTACTGAAATATGTTTCTATTTATGAATCAGTTATGTAACTTATTTACTCGGAAGAACAAGTGCTTAGAGCAGCTCTGGTTAGAAAACACCAAAAACTCCGAGATCCACTGTCGAAGGTCTGACGGATTGGTGATTCTCCAGAGTGAGGAATCCACCCAAAAAAGCTAGTTTGGAGGATCTGAGGAGCAAAAAGGAATTTTGCAAGTAATTGTTCCCCCTTCACTTATGCTAAAAATGTAACTCATTATATCTGATCCAAATTTTTGCCTTAGGCGTGTACAGAAACAATTTTTTATTTTAAACATAATCCATTTCTGGCCTGAAGTGACAATAGCATAGTCTTACAGCCATGTGGCATGAAAACTCTTCTAGGAGCCCTGCTGTTCTAAATTTTTTGTTGAACATATTGGAGCTACCTGCTAATTGGTGCAATTCCACTGCTTTCAGTGGGTTTACTCCTGAAATGAATTTGGCCCATCAATTCTCTGGCATGACTACATTAATTTTCATCTGTCAGAATGGCATTACACCCATTGACAAGGTTGCATGCTAGTTTTAACAAATCATATGTGTCAAACTAAAAAGGATTTAGATGTATATGGCTCTTACCGGGTCAGGGCCGGCTCCAGGCACCAGCTTGTCAAGCAGGTGCTTGGGGCGGCCACTCCGGAGAAGGGCGGCATGTCCAGCTATTCGGCGGTAATTCGGCGGACGGTCCCTCACTCCGGCTCTGAGTGTAGGACATCCGGCCGAATTGCCGCCACAGATCGCGATCGCGGCTTTCTTTTTTTTTTGGCTGCTTTGGACGGCCCAAACCCTGGAGCCGGCCCTGAGTGAACATCATGGTTTCCGACAACATTGTTCTATTGGAACCACCCTGCCAGGGCTTCCCCAGCAATTGGTTGTTTCTGCAATCCTTCTGCTGGAAGGCAGGCTCCCCAGGATGGAAGGGGCCACTCTGTTAAGTTAATGCAGCCTCAAGTTAAAAGTGATGCCAACATCCCTAGTGGCTCAAAGAATTATCAATGTGAACAGTTTGCTTACTGACTTGTGTGCTGAAAATTATTCTTTCATATCGTTTGGCAAATATTCAGGCATAATTTACAGAATAGTTATGAAATCATATTAATTAGGGCCAGTTTGTGATTGGTTCAGCAGCAGGAAAAAGAGGTCTAATTTTTCGGACAATTTATTTGCAATGAATAATTCAAAGAGTCAATTACCATCAGCTAAAGCTTTAACCCTGTATATTTTTACTAATCAACCTTTACAAATCAGTTCTAACAATTCAAGATATTGGGAATCAAGATACAGTAACCCTTTTAATTAGAGAATCAAAAGCCTTTACATAGTTAATTTTTTGTTGATGGTCTCTCTCTCATGAAAGCTTGGGTCATAAAACTGCTGAGGTTTCATTATTTCACAACCTTCCATAATGTGAGCCTTTCATTATAAGGGTATATTTTAAACTGCAGATAAGCTATGTGAAGTTACATGACAACAGAAAAAACTGATCCCTTGATAATGCCCTTGGTCTCAACATTTATCTTAGAGATCTCTTGGCAAAAGAACCAGAAACTCTTTGACATGGGCAGCAGGTAAACCCCCCCTTTGGGGAGCTAACACGCTGGCCCTGCCCCTTAGTCCCACAGTGCCCCCCCTGTGGCTGGAGCCCCGAGCATCCCCCGCCACTGGAGGAGCCCCGGACCGCCCGCCCCATCTGCCCTGAGCCACCGGCTGGTCTGCCCCAGCCATGCCAGCCAGCCAGCCTGCCCAAGCCCAGTGGCCAAGCCACTGGCCCCAGCGCCAGGCCGAGCTACTGGCCAGACCCCTGGACTGGCCCAAGCACTGCCCTGTGCCAGCCTGAACACTGTCCCAGGCTGCGGCCTGAGCCACCCCAGGTGGCTCTAGCCCCTGGCTGCTGGCTGGAGCTGAGCCCCTGCCAGCTTCAGGGGAGAGAGGGAGAGAGGCGGGGCCTCAGAGCAGAACATGGGCCGGGCCACAACCTGGGTTAGGGGAGGCTTAGCCTGCCCTGGCCTTTGATACCTGCCGCCCATGCTCTGTGACATACGAGGCTTTGGTTCACAGTGACAAGAGGAAGTTCACATGGCATCTTACTGTCTAGCCAACTACTCTCATCCTTCAGATTCTTTTAATTGGTATCTTTTCAGAAGACAATGGGATTTTAACAAATTAACAGGCATGAGGTCCAGCTTGGAAGAAGGGAGCAAAGAATTACAACAGATTCTAAGATACCTGTCAGAAGCACCAGCTGTGTGTCACTTGGAGAAAGTACACTGTTTCCTCCCTACATTTGAATAATTAGAACATAGCAGAAAGAAAGAGGCAAAACCATGAGCCAAGGGAGGACACAGAAGGGATGTGTCTGTGAGGTGCGGAGAGAAGGAGAGACAGAGCATCAGCAGATATACTCCAGAGAAAAGCCAAGGCATCAGATTTAAAGATGAGCTCTTTAAGGACTTCCTTGAATCAGAAGAGAATTTGGAGCAGCATTAGGAATATCAAGCAGGAGATCTACCCCCAAGCATGGGGTTTAGGGACAAATGAAGAGGGTGAGCTTGAGAGAAAACATACCAGGACCCATGTCAGCTGTCCAATGGCAGATTCCAGACAGCAGAGTGTCCCTTCTGCCTTAGCTGTTCATTGCCTCGGTGGAAATGATGTCCATTGGGAAAGCAAGTTACCAAAAGGCAGAGGCCACTGAGAAATTCCTCTTGATATTCCAGAGGATGGCTCAGGCAAGAGAGTGTCCAAGGAACAGAGTTTACCTAGAAGTTTTCATTCTCATTGGAGAAGCACTTGTAAGAGTAAAGGTTCTGCCTCCCTTTTCCCACTTCTGTTCTTCTTTTCCCGTTCCAAACGGAGAGAGTTGAGGTTGGACAAAGGCTATATTACCGTGACACATCTTTCCCTCCCATCATCTCCCAGCAATTCTTCTTTTCCTTGTTCCCTATTTCAAATTAGTAAGGAAAAAAATTCTAGTTTAGAATAATCTATTTGCTGCTGCTTTTTTTTACCCTTCCTTACTAAGAAAGCAGAGTCAGAGAATCTGACCCTCACTAAAACTAGAACTGTTTATCTACACCAGGAACATTTATTTAGGGAAGGGATACAAAATGGAGGACAGGGTTTTGATAGAATAAAGTCCTCTCACAGGCAAGGTGAGGCTAGCTAGAAGAAGCTCTCTAAAGGCAGTTCCTGTTTCCTCCCCTTCTCTTATGTAGTAGTTGCCCTTAGAAGTGGCAGCTGTGTTAGCTCTTCCTCATTTCCAGCTGTTTTAATAGGTGCCTTTGTTCTTCTTTGCAAAGTTTGGATGCCTGTAGAAGCAACTGGAAATAAGGAGGAACATAAGAATGACCATACTGGGTCAGACCAAAGGTCCATCTAGCCCAGTATCCTGTCTTCTGACAGTGGCCAATGCCAGGTGCCCCAGAGGGAATGAACAGAACAGGTAATCATCAAGTGATTCATCCCCTGTTGCCCATTTCCAGCTTCAGGCAAACAGAGGCTAGGGACACCATCCCTGCCCATCCTGGCTAATAGCCATCAATGGACCTATCCTCCATGAATTTATCTAGTTCTTTTTTGAACCCTGTTATAGTCCTGGTCTTCACAACATCCTCTGGCAAGGAGTTCCACAGGTTGACTGTGCATTGTGTGAAAAAATACTTCCTTTTGTTTGTTTTAAACCTGCTGCCTATTAATGTCATTTGGTGGCCCCTAGTTCTTGCATTATGAGAAGGAGTAAATAACACTTCTGTCCAGAGAAAATCTAACATGATACTAAAAGGCAGTGGCAACTAAGAAATTCCTCTTCATATTCCAAAGGATATTCCAGAAGAAGAAACAGTACCATGAGACCTTCCAGTTTTCTAAGAATTATGGACCACAGTTTTTTACCCTCAGGTTTAACTAATACAGTTTTTGTAAATCTACCAAAGTTATAACCCCTTTCCTAGTTATTATAATGATAAACATTCTGATGCAGTATAAATAGTTTGATCAGAATAGTCTTTCAAACCTCACAAACTCACACCAGCACTTAAAAGTTGCTTTTAGTTATCAAAACCAAAAATGTAGCGTACAAAGTATTTTTGAAGTCAAAACTTCAAAGAAGCTGAAAAGTCTCTGCCTATATTTCTAGCTGATAGCCACACCACCTTTTCCTGTGATCTCATCAGTGCTCACAAGTTCTGCAAGGTGGGGCAGATGGGATACCCCAGTTATAAAACACATGTGGTGACTCATGAGCGGATACTCTTCCTTCTGAGTCATTGATGAATCAATGCAAGGAGGCACTTCACTGTTAGAGTGTGGTTCTGGCTCTTGAAACTGAAAATAAAATTTAACCATTTGTAGACAATAATATCCTATTGCACTTATTTGTAAGAGTGGTGAGAGGGAGAACCTAAGGGTTAGAGCAGATTGAAAAAATTCAAAATTCTTCATTAATGGGGACAAATTTGTTTTTCTACTAGCTCTACTCGGCATCCTACCTTACAGAGATCCCTCCCTGTGGTTTTCAATTGAATATAAAATGCTTCAGTTCTGATCTTAAATTATTAGGTTGTTAAATACTACTAAACAGGTGATACCTTCTGCAAGGCTTCATTCCAATGAGGTGTGAAATAAGTTCTCTGTACCTATAATGTGTGGTTCTTTACCATGGAAGCTTTGTCAGTAATATATGGTAAGCTTGATTTGCAATTTTCTGGCAAACTTCAGCAGGAAAGGAGCTGACAATGGGGAATACAGTGTAGTTATCTGTGATACTGATGATCTCATCTGATGTTGAAGAAATGAAATTGAGCACCAAAGTGCAACAATTGCTATTAAGCAGTAACTATGGTAACTAAAGGTGAAAGTAGAGTAGAAGCATCATCTTAGGTGATATGAGCCCAGATCCACAAAGGTACTTAGGTACTACGTCTCAAGTTTAGGCACCTAAATCCCAGTTTTGGCTTCACTGTGATCCACAAAACTCCTGCCGTACCTGGCAGGTGTCTAAACTCAGTTGGCAGCTAAGTTTTAAGAGTAAAAGTTCCCTAGATACCTATCTTCCCTTCCTGCCTCTGAGCATGTGCATTGCTGCCTTCCTGTAAGGCGTCTGGCCACCTAAATAAATAAAATTATGAAGATAGCCTATCTCCTAGAACTGGAAGGGACCTTGAAAGGTTATCAAGTCCAGCCCCCTGCCTTCACTAGCAGGACCAAGTACTGATTTTGCCCCAGATCCCTAAGTGGCCCCCTCAAGGATTGAACTCACAACCCTAGGTTTAACAGGCCAATGCTTAAACCACTGAGCTATCCCTCCACCTAACTTCTGTCTAAGCCCCAGAATGATTCACAAACCAGAGGAAGATAAGCTTTTGGCCTCCTAAGTAGCATGGAGGGACTAATCTCATAGGCCACCTATTGAATCAGGTCCCATTTGAAATCTAGGGTGTGTGCCTGCCACCCACTTTATAACTTTCAGCCCAGTGGTTAGAGAAGTCACCTGCGATATGGGAGGCCCAGAAACAATTCTCCCCTCTCAGGTAGAATTTAAACAGGGGCCTCTCACCTTTCAGAGCAGCGCTTTAACCACTGAGCCATGGGATATTCTGATGTAGGGAGCCTTCACTCTCTCCTGTTGCACAGGTGCTGACTTTCTCCCTCCCCCACAGTGGGTGCCCTGCTCTGCCTCTTCCCCTGAGGTCCCACCCTCACTCTGCCTCTTCCTGTCCCCACTTCATCCTCTCCCCCCAAGGCACCCCTGCATGCCTGCTGCTTGCTCCTCTCAGCCTCCCCCAGGCGCCTCCCACCAGCCCCCTCTGCTCCACTGGCTGCCCCGGGGTGCCGAACAGCTGATCAGTGTGCAGCCCCCTCCCCGGCCTGGAAATACTGTGGCTGGTGGGTGCTGAGCACCCTCTATTGTTTTTCCATGGGTGCTCGAGCCATGGAGCACCCATGGAGTTGGCACCTATGTCCTGTTAAAACATTTCCACTGTGTATAAATAATTAAAGAGTAATTGGAGCAACAGGACTGGACCCTGGGTCTCCCACCTCAGTGCCCTAACCACTGGGCTAGAGAGCCATTCGCTTTCTCTGGCCCAACAACTATTTAAGTATGTATCCACAATGGAGCAGTCACTGGGGAAGGGGGAGCCAAGGCACCTAACTCAAGCTTTGTGGATCACAGAGAAGTTTCTGTGATTTTTCTAGGTGCCTAACAGTTAGGCACTGTGATGCTCAGTGTTGCAACCCCTAAGTCCATTCAGGGATCCCACCCATTGCAAGTGAAAGTGAACGTAAAGTACTGCTAATGCTTCCATATTTACATGATCTGAAAACCATGGGAGCAGACATATTAGAGCGAGTTGCTTATTGGATGCTGAAATAATTGGTTTACTTAAAACTTGGACTGTATATCATCCAAACTACAAAGCTACATTTCCCTTTCTTTATTCAGAAAAATGAAATAAATGGTGCCTTTTTGAATGTCAAAATAAAAGTATAAATTTAATGGATTTGCAAATGTATGCTAATTAGCATCTAAAGAGATCAACTAATTTTTTTTGTAGTTACCTAGATGACAGTACATAAATAAACTGAAAACTTGTAGATTTATCTTCAATCTCTTGTCCTAGTAACCTGGAGTTTAAATAAATGAATTCCAGGAATCCCCAAGTCCCATATACATAAGTACCTTTAAGTGGGGTGTTAGCATATGCTATTTGTCTTTTACTTAGATAGGGCCTTTTTACTAGTGTAAAGACTTTTAAATATGTTTGTCTGTGTTTGGGGAACACTTGTTAGTTATTCATTCTTACCTATTCTTTAACCACAGGAAATAATGGCTTTCTGCACTAGAATTGGCTCAATGAAATGATTCATCAGGCTTGATACTTAAGATCCTAAAGATAAAATGGAGCAAATCATACGATCTACTCTAAGGCTAGGTCTACACTGGGGGGGGGGTCGACCTAAGATACGTAACTTCAGCTACATGAATAGCGTAGCTGAAGTTGCGTATTTTAGGTCGACTTACCTGGCTGTGAGGATGGCGGCGAGTCGACTGCTGCCGCGCCGCCGTCGACTCCCCTTCCGCCTCTTGCCGCGGTGGCTTTCCAGAGTCGACGGCAGAGCCATCGGGGATCGATTTTATCGCGTCTTCACTAGACGCGATAAGTCGATCCCCAATAGATCGATTGCTACCCGCCAATCAGGCGGGTAGTGAAGACGTGCCCTGAGTGTTCAAAGCTGCTGTACAACCATATAATTTCAAGTTGTAGTCTTATCAGAGCTCACTAAGCAAGCAGGTTATGCCATAGGAAACCTAGAAAAAAACCAAAATGCTGTAAGAAGTAGGGCTGCTTATTCAGTAGGGGGTGCTCATCTCTGAGTTACTGACCGAAAATCCAGTATGGTGTTAGAGGACATTACATTGTTACAATTTATCTGAGACAAACCTCATTCTTTTAAAAAAGTGCCATAGGATTTTTCAATGACTACAAGTGGTCAGGAACTTAGTTTTATGCAAACAATAGTTTCTCCAATAGCATTATGCCCCTTAAGTCTATGCAGACTTGGTCACAAAAGAGCCAGCAATTAATCAAGCACAACTACGGCACCTAAGGCTTTAATGTTTAGTGTTAGGGTTGAGTTAGTTAGTGCTGTGTGTTTATAGTGTAAATATTGCATGACATAAAAGTTGGAATTTCTCTTATGAGGGAAATGCTGAAATTTTGAAAAATTGTAACAAATTTGAATTGTAACAAAATGGTGACATTTCCAGTGGAACAAACATTCAAAAGAAAATTGGATTCAGAACCATTAAAATCATTGTTGACTTTATAGTACATTAAAATATTAAATATATGTTACATAATATAATAAAACAAAAATAATATTGTAATATAATATAAAAGAAACAAAATGCTAGTCAAAATGAAATGTTTTGATCTAATCAAAATGTTTCAATATTATCAAAACATTGAAAATTTTTCCTATAGAGAATTTCAATGAATCAACATGTTCCTGGGAAACATTTCAATTTCAACAAAGCTGCATTTTCTGACAGAAAACTGTTCCCTTGAACATTTTTTGACCAACTCTGTACAACAAATATTATAAGTATTGCAGGACTGGGTGTGTTGTTTTTTAGTTGTACAATCATTCTTCTTGAAAAGATCACTGGATGAAATCATTTCAGCTTGCATAGCAGTTTGTCTTTTTATTCCATACACTGGAATTGCAGATATGCAGTTACATGAATTTCATTTGCAGGATAGGATTAACTCATTAAATATTTTCCCAACATGTTCAGCATTTTAGGTATATACTGTATTGTCAGCCCCCACCCACTAACAGTGTGGATTTCATCAAGGAAGTGGGAGTGGGGCGGGGACTGGCTGAAAATTCCAGAGGTGAAATAATTAGTGGGTGGCACTCTGGAATTCAGACAGTTCTCTATTATTTGCTTTGAACTTTTCTTCGCCTGTAGGATCTTATGTTTGTGAGTATGCTTGGATATCTGACATGTGCTATCAAATACATTAATTGATTAATCAAACTTTTCCATAGTAATTCAGGCAATTAATTAAGACTTAGTTCCATATTGGGGTATATAAGAATTGGGTAGTATCCCTTTTAATAGTTTGTAAGCCCTCCAGTGGTCCTCACTCTATTCCAGTAGCCAACAGAACCCTGCCACAGTGGTAGTGTATATGTAGTTAGGCTTTTCCTTGTATATATAGATGGTATCTGGACCCCACTGAGCCTATGTGGTGCTTTCATATTACACACATTGTGTAAAGAGCAAAATACAGAACACATAGCACATCCCAACTCATGTTTTTAACATTGCTCACCTCTATCCAGAACTGCATAGAGTCATGCATCCTGTGTGGTACTCAGGTCTGCAGCCCCCTGGCATGCCTGGTCGTATCTCAGGGGGATTCCCAGGTATCTAACTGAGCTGCAGGCATTTGCTCCTCCAGGCTGCCAAGGACTGCTGTGGCATCTGCTGAGTGGGCATCTAGGCCACCTCTCTGCTTTCCTTTGTGCTGCATCCCAAACAGTAGGAGGCAATGGCAGTGGGGGGTGATGAATACAAGGGAAAGGGGCCTGATACTGGTTTTAGGCTCTTTCATTCCCCTCAGAATCTAAGAGCACAAGATAGCAGCCTCCACAAAAAGTTCTGAACTAGCACAAACTGACCTGTTTGAGGCTGAAGAACTGACAAGAGTCAGAATAATTATTTGGTTTTCTATTATATTTCTATTGTATAAGTCTCCACACCACAGCCAGCACTTTTGCGTGTGCCTCCAAATCAGTTTTTTGCTGCTCCCACCCTGCCAGCTATAAATAGCTCCTGTCGACCACGGTCACACCATTATGTGCAGGGAAGTGTTTGTGATAATTTCAGACATACATCTGAATCCTGACTCTTTAGAGCTCTGGCCCTTCCTACTTCTCCTCTCTGGTCCCTCATGCATATAGCTGCCACCATGAGATAGGTACTTCCCATCTAAAGTCCACAACTGTTCATATTATGGTGTGGGAAAGCTGAATCTATACACTGCTAGAGTGAACATCACTAGATAAACATTGTTTAATCCATCAAGCTCACATATAGTTTATAGACAGCAGAGCATGGCAACAAAACTACCTCTTGTTGCTAGTAAGAGACCTATAATTATTCAGCATTCAAGAAATCAATGAAGGTTCAACGAAGATGAAGTACAGCATAAAAGTATGTAAATTGAAAATGTCATCTGTCATGTCTGATTTAAGGGTCCAACTGCCACGTTAGGACATATAGTCCTGGTTAACTGAGCCATGAGTTGCCACTGTGATAGAAGTAGAAAATCTTCACTATTGAGTTCCTCACCTTTAACCCATCAGACTCCAGGTAAATTACAATGAGCATGATATACCATTAAAAATCAAGTTTCTGAATGTCTGGTGAGAGTGGAAAACCTGGGCTAGATCACTCTCCACTTCCCTCTGCTTCTATAAGTAGAGGGGACTGAGATGCAGCAGATCTCTTCAGATATGGAAAGAGGGAGAGTCTGCACTCTACAACATTAGCTCTTCCCCCACCTCCAATCCTTAGTCCCTGTGTGTTATTTTGGGGGCAGTGTAAAGGGTTGGAAGGGATGATGCCAGGAACCAGGTGCTGTTTGCTGTATTGCTGTTTCCTGTGGAAGCCCCACCGTTAACTCCTGATGGTCTTCTTTGTGGCTTCTAGTGCATGGCCACGAGGAATTCATCCTGAAGAAGCCATAGCACAGCAGACACCTCTGCATTTGTCCCATTGAGGCTTCCTTTCAACATGGATCCCTTTTAATAGTTTGTAAGCCCTCCAGTGGTCCTCACTCTATTCCAGAAGCCAACAGAAACCTACGATAGTGGCAGTGTATATGTAGTTAGGCTTTTCCTTGTATATATAGATGTTATCTGGATCCCACTGAGCCTATGTGATTGGGAGACCATGCCTCTTCCATCACCCCTCCTGCCTGAAGGAATGCTTGTCTGGAAACTCTACAAAGTAGACCCTCATGGAATGTCCTGTCAGTTTCTCCATGGGAGGGGATGGCAGAGGAGGAGACTATCTCGACCTATAGCTTTATCTCTTCATAAAAACATGCCATGAAGCTATGATTTTAGTATAGTACCAATTAAAAGGATCTTCAAGTGTCATATCAGGAATAATGTATCACCAGTTTTACTAACAAGGTAGTAATTTCAATCAAGGTGTTTTGGTGACAGAATAAACCTGGCAAGTAAAAGCTAATGGTTGTTATCAGACTCCGATCTGGAATTACAGCCTTTACTTACACTATGGTATATTTTAAATATAAAACACCCACTGTGCTAAAATCTACTCCTTCACTTTGTAGGCTAAGGGCCAGATATATAAAAGTATTTAGGTGTTTAAAAATCTGGCCCTAAATCCTCACTTTATAGCAAACACTTTGATCAATGGCAGTAGTGTCATGTGACTGCACATGTATCTAAACCAAGAATATAACAGCAGGGCAGTGTCTCTCATTACAGGCCCACACAAGCTCTGTGAGGTCCTTTTTACTGCTCCTTTCACCAGGAACAGTGTACTTTCTAAATCTGCTGCCTGCTAGATCTTGCTGTGGATAGCAACATGTATTTTTGCTGGATTGTGGACACCCCACATATCTTTTCCTCTTTGGATGTCATGTATCCCTCATCACGTTAGCTGAGCATACTGCCAAGGCACACATGTGCCGATGTAGGATGTTCTGTAGTCCATCCACATTACACAGGTTCCAAGTTAGTTTGTGGTTTTCTTATGTTGTTTTCAATTTTGAGTAGCTGCACCTCCAAGACCAGGATTTATCCCTAAGTCTTCTGACCTCCTTTCAGCTTTCTTGTGCTTTTCCATTCTGTCTTTTTAGTCCCAGACATTTGGCCCCTATCTGGATAATATCATATTTCAGACTATTTACATTTTTAAAAAGTACACAATAAGATTTGAATTACATTTGTAATAGTATGTACCTTTCTGGTGTCATTTTTTTTCTGAGAGCAATGCTGAATAATATTAATATAAATACGTGGCTTTATAAGGAGTGATGTATTCCTCCACCCCCGCTGCCCAGCTGAACAAAACAAAGCTCTCATTCCAAATAGAGATTCTGACCACATGTCACAAGAGATAAGCATGAGTGGTTTGTTCATGTCACCAGTAATAGCGTGCTTATGATTGTTTGAGAAGTGCATTCTTTAATGTTTCTATGTATATATATTTCAACATCCCCCTTTCTGTTTCCAGAGCTCTTCTCCGAGCCCTAAGCCAGTTTCACCTTCTTGGGTCTTTTCTTATCTTCCTACACAAATTCCCCCTCCATGTTACTACCCAAAACCTCTCAGGGATGGCATGAATTTTAATACCATTTATATTCTTAAAGACATATTATTTACATTCCTAAAGATACCATAGAGATAGGCTCTGTGAAGAACCATTAGACAGATAAACATTTTCTAATTCACTGATGTCTCTTTAATATGATAAGATCAGCTGTTGAACAAGATGGGTATTTTTTTAAATAAGCTTATTGGTTTATTTCTCTCTTAGCTGTCTTTGTGCCTTTTCCCACATGCCCTCTCTATTCCTGTCTGCCAAGCCATTACCTTCTCTTAATTCAAATCCCCCCTAAAGACTCTTTCCCACAAGAAATTAGTCCATAACATTTATAACGGGCAATATTGTGCCCCAATATACCTGTGCTTGGGGGGGGGGGTGTCAAGTGGATCTTCCATGAAGCCACGGGACTCAGCCCTCTCCACAGCACTATTTCCCCTATACACTCTGAGTTCTCTATACACTGTCCAGGTGTGTTTTGGTGAGTGGGTAGAGACTTGATGCGAGGACATGGTATTTTGCATCTTGTACAGCACAAAGCAAACTATCTGCACTTAACAATATTACACATCTTCAAGTTAACAATTCTATTAATATATATATATATATTACAGAAAACCAAACACTTTATGTGCCATTAATTTCACGCTTGAACTAATGTTTACAAGTCCATAAAACCCCTGAGATGTGTATAGACTTTTATGTAATTGTAAGAGTTATAAATAATTGTACATACAGAACATACATAAAGAACAGTTATATACTATAGTATTGTACCTGTACCTTTACAGCTATACACACCTTTAACCCATATTTCAAGCAAACAATTCAAGAAAACATTTTTTTGCACTTGAGCCGGTTGAAATGTTGGGTTTTTCTTTCTGTACAAAAATATCATTTCATATGAATGTTTTCACTTTTTAACAAAAAATTTCAAAACAAGATTTTTCAAAACAAAAATTTTAATTTTGCTTAAAAGTTTCCTTTAAGATTTTTATTTTCCCCCTTCTCTCACTTATTTATTCCCCCCCCCCTTTTTTTCCCCTTCATGTGAAATAAAGGAGCAAAGTAAATAGTGAAAGAAAGTCTGCGTGTGTGGGGGGTGGGGGGGGGAGACTTTTAAAAACGTTTCTAGCAGAAAGTAATTTAAAAGTGAGTTTTTTTCTCCATTAGTATCACTCACTTTACTTTATTCTAACTTTTTTTTCAGGGGAAAAAAATAAACAATGCAAGAAGATGTTTTTTCCTCACTTTGTTTTCATTTAGACGTCCCTCCCCTTTTTCCAATGAAAAATTTCATCAAAAAAGTTTCAACCAGCCCAGTTTTGAAGCTTGTATAAAAATCTTTGTCCCAAATGTTTAGTGAACCTTGTAACATAGATTAGTTTAAATAAAGTAGTTCATTCCACAGCTATAGCATGGTAAAGCTATAAAAGCACCAAACTCAGTAATTTCTCCACAGATGAAGAATACATTACTATACAAATCAGCATGGCACTTGTAGTTATAAAATGATTTCCTAACAAATGAAAACTTAATGGAAATGCTAGGAAAAAAAATCATAAAATATTGGTAAGGCTTTTCACACACACACACACTCTCTCTCTCTCTCTCTCCATTGTCTGCTTAGAAAGAAACAATAAGCTAAAAATGCAAGTCTCTGAACCATTATAGATTTTCAACCATGTTATTCTCAGTGCTTTGCAGAGCACAGTGAATTGCATGACTAAATCATTCATGACTCTTGGTGCATTTAAAATCTAGAGATTCAGACTAAGGGTTTGAGTTGGTGATCATTGGCTTAACCACAAAATGATTTTCTACTTCATTGAGCTTTGTGAAAGTAGAAGCTTTATGGTGTGAATCTGCATTTCCATTATGAATACAGTATTGAACCCTGTGATTATATAAAATATGATATTAATATTCAGAAACTGTTTCCTTTTCCATTAACATACACATTTCAAGATAAAGTTAATTCACAATCTACCTAATAAAACTCCTGTTTCAGCAGAATTGGCTTTTTTGTGTTGCAGGGGCAATTCATACGAGGAGCACAATTTGTGTGATGGTATCAAATTTAACATGAATCTGCTGCTGCTTGCTGGGTTTTATGGGGGACAGAAGGTAATGGAACTTTGAGGAATGGAGAGATTCAATATGGAATCTCCCAAGATAACCTTTGAAATCTGAAAGCAAGCTCTGTGACTCAGATAACTAGCTTTGTACTCTACATACATCTGGGCAGACAGTCCTCATTTGTTGCATTTACTCTGACCTGCTGAATATATAATATAGGAAATTACCTGCCAAAAATTATACTTTCTAGACTTTTAAAAAATATAAAATTTAGCTGGATCTTAGCAACCTGCTAAATTCTCCAGAAAGTTTTATTAATATATTATCAATATTTTTTTTAAATCTATAAATGCAGATTTTACACCCTCAGTTTTAAGCATGTCTGGTTGTGTTAGCAAATTTGATTTAATAAAATGTAGAAAGGAATGGCAGCAAATAACCCACATAACACATAAAAATTTCTCTAAATTATGCATTCATTTCACATTACACTACATAGTGGTTTTACTTGCATGTTTAATGAACATTTCAATATGTGACGGAGAACACTGAAGAATAAAACACCAACATTTTCACACACTACTCTTTAACATTATAAATATATGTATGCTACATGTATAGAGGAACAGTTCTAACAATACAGCTGGATATCCAGAATGACTACTGCACAAACATCCTTCTCCAGCCCATTATATAATTATTCTATACAGTGCTCAAAGTATAGCCCTGGGGGATGTTGATTTGGTGGAGTACATTAGCATAGATGAGTTGACTTGAAGCACAATGGTACCAGAATGGTTTTTCAGGTTAGTAATGGGTGGAAATATAGTTAATTATGTAGCTCTGTCCCATTAGTGAGCAGCACCTGATAGCTTTGTGAAAGCATAAAACAATCTGAGCATACAATCAGTATATTAGACTTTTGTGACCCTAAGAGTTCTTCAAAGCTAAAGGGCTCACTATACTGTAACTCATATCAGACCTGACGTGGTCACTACACTCAATACAATGTTGTTATCATATGTATCTAAGAGGTGTTATGTAAAGTATCATTTCGTAAACTGGTAGAGACTGGTCCCAAAAATCACTGCATGATGTATGTAAGGATTGTGTATAACGAATTTTGGATGTGAGCTGGAAATGTGTTTTCAGGCTGTGAATAAATGAAGTCTACCCTAGACAAAGGAATGTGGATTTACCTGTCAGACCAGCTTGCTTACAGGCAGGGGACAATGAAAGGACATTTACATATAAGGTAAACAAAACAATTAAGCTAATAAGTGGTAGAGAAATCAAATTACAGAGCACACGAGGGTTCCGACTCTGCATCCTCTGACCCACCCAGGAAGTCTTCCTGGCTCTTGAGATGAAGACAATGGACTTTGGAAAAATCTAAGGGGGAGCAAAAAGACATTCTAGTTATCCATCACTTAGGGAACAAAGGGGACAGGACCCTCTGATTCTGTGAAGGTTGGATCCCCTGACCTAGAGGGCTAGAGATGCTGGTAACTTGATGTAAGTGAGCAAACAGCATCAGCAAAGATTGTAACTTGCTAAAATTAATTTTTAGTCTCTAGGAAGCATGTTTTGTTTTGTTTGTTTGTAACCATACCTGTGTCTTTTACTTTTGCTCAGTATCACTTAAATCTCTGTTCTTTGTTAATAAGCTCATTCTTAATTTTAGTATAAACCATATCAGTGCTGTTATATTGAAGTATAGAGTGTGTCCTCAGCTAACCTAGTGGGCTGGTGTATACACAGCTTTTTGGAGGCACCAAACATAATAATTTCTGTGAGTGTCCAGTGAGAGGGACTGTACACTGCAGAGAGACGTCTCTGAGGAACTTGGGAACTGGGGTTCACTGATTGTTACCTGCAAGGCAAGGTAACAACTGGCAGAGTCTCAAGGAGTTTGCTGGGGAGGTGGACAGACTAGTATGGCAGGGAGCTGACACACACTATTCTCCCACAACACTCAGTCTTACAGAGGTACAGTGGCTCACAGCTCTGGGTGCCAGAGGGTCGCAGCTTTGGGACCTCAGTTATGCCAGAGTTATGTAAATTAAGCTAAATTCTATATTTAAAGCTAATTACCTGGTACTTAGGATTGTATGTGCTGAGACACCCTAACCAGAAATTGGGCTGCTCAGGGAAGGAACGATGAACGTCTGTGCTTAGGAAAGTTTAGAGACTTGGAGTAGCAGATACAAACAGTTTAACAAATTGTATCTTATACACTTAGCACCAACATTTTAAAAAGTATTAAATATAATAAACATTAGAAAGTACTTAGAAAAATATCAGGAAGTCCCCTCTTCCCTCCCAGCAGCAGTCATTTATCTACCTATAGATTACATGGGTTGACAGGTCATCTAATAATAAAAGGAGAGAGAGAGAGAGAGAGAGAGAGAGAGAGAAAAATATACACACAATTTTTCATAAGTGTTTTCATTTTTGTTTTTATTCGATTCACTTGCATGTTTTGTTACAATTATGAATTGTATGATCACTTGGCCCCTGAGGCAAAGCCCACTGAGTTCAATGAGATTTGGATCAGGCTCTTGGACTCAGGCCAGTAGATTCTCAAGAGTACACAAAAGGCTAGATTCACCCTGCCTGCAGAGGAGAAACTCACTACCTGGGGAGATCAGGAGGCCTAGCTTTAATTTCCTCCAGCAACTACATAGGATTTCTACTGATAGAAAATGCAGTGGGAATGCACATAGGCACAACCCTGTTCCATTACAGTGCTGAGCGTTTGGGCATTGATTTAAATAGGAACAGTACCAGCTCCTTAATCCACTCATCCCCAGCCCACCCTGGCCATACCCTGCCCTGTTTAACACTATACACTTTTCAGGCTGTGTTAGCTTCCTGTCAGTCTGTCTGCCCTGACACTGGTAAATAGTTACATTCTAATTAAAACTGTTGTTCAAGTCTTACAATCATGTGATATCAATACTTCCTTGATCACAGATGATGGGTCCTATCCAGCCCAAATTCACCACGAGAGCCGCTGCTGATCTGAGCCATACACATAACTGTTATTTTCAAAGAGTATTTTCCCCTCAGAAGCAGCCACGTAATGGCCCTTTCCAGCCCTTTGCAACCAAATCCCATAGTCCTCTCAGCCCAACTCAGGCTCTGGCTCAAGACTATGCTATCAACCCCTGAGCCGTTCAGCACCTTCTTACTACTGAGCAGATGTGTGGTCTTGCTCAGCCAGCTCATCGTTCCTCTGGATAGCCGAAGCTGCTATGCAGCAAGCAGACATGGGCTTCTAGAATTGGCACACTCCATAATCGTCTCCTTTCTGAACAAGCCTCATGGTATTGAAAACTCATCACTCCAGTATTTTTTTCTTTAACCTGGGTTAAAGTTGTTTCTACTTTTGTCTCAAACAGAACTGTGTAAAACCTCATGTACTTTTCTTCCTCTGTTTTTAATATATCTAGCCAATCAACTTTCTTCCCTGGATAAATTCTGACATGAGGTATGACATAAGCAATTCAGTAGCTCTATGAAAATTTTCATTTTGATACTGTGAACTCCTTTGTAATTCCTCAAATGCTTCCATGTAATTATACTTTAATAATCCTTTCTTGTTTCATTGATTTCACAATACTTGGATTTTCAGATTCTGCTCCTGAGTAGGGCAGAATGCCCTAAACCCCAGATGCCTTTTGCTATTCCCCCTGAGAACTGTGGGGACCACTGTTAACCTGTGAGGCTGAGGCCCAGTCTCAGGAAATGCTTCAGCTGGCTGAATCACTTGTCAAAGAGGCTCTGTTGCCATCATCCCCTACTGCCAGAGGCAGATTCAAATGGCTGCTTCCATTTTTGAGAAGCTGAAGTGATACAATATAAGCAGCAACATTATTACCAGAATGAAAAAGTAACTGTCCTCTAGAATATAGTCTGGGTTCATAGCTTCTGTCCAAGTCTGCTAACATTTTATCATGTACTCCTACAGTCCAGTGTTGGGTTTTTTCCCCTCTGTAAAATGATAGTAAGCTCTTCCAGGCAAACACGTCCACTTCGTTTGTATATTACCTGTCAACTGAAAAGTTTCTTTACTCCAATAATTATGTGGTCCTTGTATTAAGGTACTTTATAATCTAAGTAAGTGAATACATACATCAGACTCAGCATTCATCATTTAATATACACATGCCCTGAGTGTGCTGAGACACAAGGGCCAGATTTATCCTGTATGTAATAACAGTGAAGTCATTGGATAACAATCAGGGATGAATTTGGCCCAATGTGTAGAAGAGTGGAAACCAATGATTCAGAATAACCTGCATTTAAAAAAAAACAACAAACCCAGATCTTCTCATCTTTTTAATTATATAGTGTCTACCAACATTTTAAACAAATAAAACCTTTTCTTTCATGCTCATCATTACTCGGACCGTGCTGTGGAGCCTCATAAATTTCAAAGGCTTTCAGAGTCTTTTCACTGCTTGCAGAGACTTGAATGGCCACAGCAATGGTCCTTTGAAGACAAAATGCCAGCAGTAGAAAAGCTAGGCAGCTCGGGGCCTGGCTCATACAATCTTAACAGTGTTAAAAAGCAGCGGAGGTCACCAAAAGGGGAAGATGCAGGCCACCCGCAAGCAGCTAATATGGGATCAAGTTCCAACAGCCCCAAAAGTCCTGGGGTTGCAGTAGAGAATAACAAGAAAGTGCCAAACAAGGAAGAAAATTGAAAACACTGGGCTGTCATAATGAGCTGACTGGGGAGGGGATATCGTTATTCAGAGAGCTAGACACTTATGATATCTAAAGCTTGCTTCTTATAATCCACTTTTATAGTGTCTGTCATCTGTAGATCTCAAAGTGCTTTAGAAACGAGTGTAAACATCATTATCCTAAATTTATAGATGGGAAAATTGAGGCACAGAGAAATTAGAGGTGACATTTTCAGAAGTGGCCACTAATTTTGTTTGCCAAACCGGAGATTCCTATAGCTTGATTTTAAGAGGGGTTGGGCATCTGCAGCTGCCATTTACCATTTGTTGCAAATATGGGACTCAGTGGCTCACCCAATTTCACACAATGAGTCAGTAGTAGAGTGAGGAACAAAAGCCAGGTCTCCTGACTCTTAGTCTGGGGTCCTATCCACTGGACCACACTGACCCAAGTGGAATCCATTCGGTGGACACCAATCAGATGTTAGCTTTTGTTCAAGCCATTTTATTAAAATAAAAATTAACATATGCTATATGAAAAACTGAGGGTATGTCTACAAGTGCTTTGTAAACCCATGTGTGTGGGACCTGGGCTTCTGGATTTGGTGTTTCCAAGCTGACCCTTGAGCATCCACACTCCACTGTAAACCTGGTCTTAGAGTTTCTGGACCCAAGTCTCACAGCTGTCGGGATGTGTCCTACTGCACTACACAACCCTTCTGACTCAGGTCTGTGGCTTGAGCTGCATCCCCACTCCAAAATGACAGGGCTTAGATCTAAGTCACAGCGGGACTCAGGCTCTACCCTCTGACTCACCCCCTTAGCAGGGGCTTAGGACCTGAGTGCTTTCTGACACAAGTCAGACTGATTTGCATGTGGACAGAAGGGAGGCTTGGGCTCACACCAGAGTCAGGGCCCAGGTTTAGGGCAGTGCCGACATACGCTTACATGCTGAATACATTTGATGTGTCTAAGCCCATGCCTTTTAGCTTGTCTGCCTCAGAATAACCCCCAAATAATTCAAAAGCAACAATACTATCAATTACCAGATAACTGACGATGGGAATATTGCTTAGACCCAAAGCATGACATTGCTGAGTTATAGCTTCATTCCATTTTTAGAAGATTATGGATCTCAGACATTGACAAGGTTGCCATTTTGGCAGCTGAGCCAGTTCTCTGCACTTTGGGCTAGAACTGTGTAATCCATGTTGGCAAATTGCATTGTGGGACTCCATGGGACTGCTTGTGTAAGTGGTACTACAGTATAAGTGTCACAATCCAACCCTCAATGGGTTTGGCTCAACTCTGTAGGCAGTTGATCTGATCAACAAGGAAATTATATTTAATTTTTTAAAATGGAAATTAGTGCTCATGAAAGGTGCTAAGTTAACATTCTAGAAGATGAAGTACTCTCCCCTCATAATAAGTAAAGCAACAGCAGTGCAAAGGTTCCTGCCCTGACAATGGGTTTTCTTAACTCTGTTCTGTGGCCACCTCCTCTAGAGAGGAGATGGTATGATAGGTCTGTATGCATATTGTACATGATCAGCCTGGAACTGAAGGCTCACCCAAACAAGTGGCTTGTTAACTCACCTGGATAAGAGGGAGGCGAGAGTGGTACTCTTGGGGTACAGGAGTTGAGGGGGGCTGGTCAGCCCTGAGGTAGGAACCTTAGGAACAGCCAAATCTGAGAAGTCTTAGTTGCAATTTTCATTGTCTTCTTGGAATTTTTTTTTTACCATTAAGTTCAAACCCCAGGGAAGGGGTTGTTCTTTGACTCTACACTGCATGCGAATTTGGTTTAGAGCTAGTTGGGAAAACACCAGTTCACACAGTCCTTCACCTGTTTGCTGAAACTGCAAACTGAAGTGCCAGTTAGTGCAAACTGTGCTGGTAGGTTTGTATTGCTGTGACTAACTATCTGCCTAACTAAGATTACCAACTCGTTTCATCTATGGCAGGCCATCTAATAGCAGTCAGATGATAAATCATTTTCAGCACCACTGACCTGGACTGCATTCAGACAGCTGACTTGGGGATGGAAGTTTCTATATCTCATTACCTATCCTCTGAACCAGATAGTCTAGAGATAACATGTCAACTGAAAATCAAGCACAGTTTACTCTTGCAGAAATATTGCAAAAGAAAAGCAAACACAAGCTCTGGTTCTCCTTAGAGTATTAGCTACAAGTTGATATTGTGTTCAGTGGGCATGTGATTTTTAGCATTAGAGGTAACTTAGCTCCTGTGCATTTGACTTGATGAAAGTCACCATAAAAAATGTGACACTTGTTTATATAACTCCTCACTCCATGGTAACTTTCAAAAAGTTAAGTGCTTCTGTGACCCTACCAGTATGTGTCAGTTTGTCCTCTTGGGGTTTTACCTTGATGTAGAGATTTTCATGGGCCAAAATCTGGCCAGTGCAAGGGATGTGGTGTTACCATCTCCAAATAGGCTGGTACATTCCAGTCAGCAGCACATGATCAATAGGACTAAACTACAAAGGCCATTGCCAAATCATGGAGTTCATGCTCAAACATGTGGACCTTACCCAGATCCATAAACCTGTGCCAATATGCTCCTTGCATTTCCTGGCATGTTGTCTATGGGAAGGGTGTACAGGGGGAAAAGGGTGTCCGCAATCAACTTCCCCATAGGTTTCTGGAGCAGCCAGTACTGGGATTGACATTTTCTGCAGTGTAGGAACAGTATGCACATGCGCTGGGCAAGCAGGATTTCACCCCATATGTGGTAGACCAATTAATAACTTCTTGTAAAAATATACAAAAAATTGCAATTGTCTACAGAAGTTCATCTTTAAGCTTATGAAGATGATGCATTTGCACCTTCATGTGATTGTAGCTCCCATTAACATTAATGAACATTTCAGATATAAGAGTATTCTTGAATCTCCAAGTATCAGATCATTGTATTGTTATTCTAAAAGTCTGAGGAAAAAAGCACAGTGGACTGTTTGTGGCAGATTTATTTTCCCTGAAAGATATTAAATCCCAGCGCATCGTGATTATGATCAAAGGGAAAAAATTTTTTTATTTAAAACACGCGATGGTGGCCCAGTACAAAAATAAGACAATTTTAAAAGACAATTTTTATTTCTTCCCATCATTGCCATTTTCTTATATTTTTCTGTTTTTCACTCTTTGACTGGCTTGCACTATTGGCTGGCAGTAGATGTACATGGGGATATTTTTAAAATAACTGGACACCCAAGGCCTGTGAGGGGGAAAAACACAGTTAAAAAGATTTCATATTGGTATACGCATTCCTTTATCTTTTGATTTGAAGACAAAGGAGCCCTTTCTTGTGGTGTCTGTCTGTAAAACACTTCATCAAATATCAAGATAAAAATAAAGTTGTATGTAACTGACTTTTTTTGAAATTGAAAATGTTGATGAAAGTTTATATCAACATTTCAACTGAAAATAGGAAAAAAATATTGCAAAATGTTTTCAACTATTTCTAGTTTATTGACTGCAGCTACTATGGAAATGAATGCAGAATGGATAGCAATATGGATAGTGAGATAGTTTTAAGAAGCTTTTCAAAAACCAGAAAGATTTTAATGAATGGACTGTACACCTATAAAAATTGTCCTTTTGCATCAGTGTATGTTTTAATAAATTATACAAATGTGTTATATTTATTTAGTTTTTAAAACCTACATTTTTAATCTCAATTTTCAGAATATCAAACACTTTACAAGATCTATTTTATTCATGATATTTTCATTATTTTACTTAATTGTAGCAATATCTCTCTTTCACTTGCCTAGAGGTATTTATTTGAAAAGGCACAACCTTGAGAAACATTTGAGCTGCTGAGATGGTGCTGCAAGGTTGTAAAAACTTAGAAAATATGCTAAGTGTGAGATGAATGGAAAAGGATTGATGATATTCAGGCAGGAGTTTCAGAAAACTATATCACATAATACTCAAAAAGTACTATGTCTAATTAATAGAGTAATTCCCTAGAATGCATTGATCCACTCTGCTCAGATCCTGAAACTGGATTTTTTCGAGATCTTGCAATAACAGAGTTTTTCACTTCTAGGTCACCAGTTTAAATCCAACCTAGATTGGTAATGATGGAATACAGTTACCATCTCTCAGATATTTGGCAGGCTATGCAAAATGAAATGGTGCTTTCGTTCCAGTTCCTAGAAAAGAGCTGTCTATGTTACAAGAGTAGCAACCTCGCGTATCACTAATTGGCACCTTGTTTGTCTCAGCACAGAGGCCAAGGAATGGGAAGGATATCAATACTGAATCTGAAATGGATGTCACCGAACAAGAATGAGGCATATTGGCAGGCAGATGTGGGGAAGCTTGCCTGGTCACTACTGTGCTGTTTCAGAAGTGAGTATATAGAGCACTTCTTTTTCCAAGCACTGCCAATCACACACCTTTAATACAGACTAGTAGGAAAGCTGTTCTTTGGAGTCAAGGAATATACACATTACAGCAAGCCACTTACTGTAAAGCTCATGTTTAGACAGGACTTTGATGCAGCAGGAGTGCCATAGTACAGTAGCCTCATTAGAGGTACAGTAATTTCTTAGCTGAGGGTAAACAGCACTTTTTTTACATTAATATATTTTTAAATGGTCATTTACAGAACAGTTCACTTTTCATTTTGCTTGTTTACAGAATGTCTGCTTTACATGGAAGTTTCTGACTCGTGATCTGTTCTTTTTACTCCTACCTATTTGTTTTGATCATTCCTGGCCATCAGGTTTAAGCTCCAAAATATTGCCTTCGAGTGTGTTATTAAATAATCTTTTGATATCTCCAGTCTTCCAAGAATACTATTAAGGCCTACACACTACCATCTTGTTTTCAGTATGCTTTCTAACACCAAGCAGTACCCTAAACCCCTGCAAGACTGTACTAGAAAAGCAGAACCCATAACTGTCTATGGCCTTTCATCCAGTTACATTAAGAGCAAGTAACCTTGAGTCAGATGGTCTATACCCAATCATGATTACAATCTGGGGGAGGGGGGCAGGAGTGGGAATGTGGTGCGCTCAGGGGAGGAGGCAGGGAAGAGGCGGGGCTGGGGCAGGGATTTGGGGAAGGAGTTGGAATAGGGGCAGGGAGGGGGCGGAGTTGGGGTGGGGACTTTGGGGAAGGGGTTGGAATGGGGGCGGGGCGGGGCCTCATGGAAGGGTGGAGTGGGGGTGGGGGGTGGGGTCGAGCACCTGTTGTCAGATGCTACCAGTGTGGTGCTCTGGTTGCTCCTATGTTAATATCACTCGGCTGCGTGCATGTGTCCCTCTGTGTGCTGCCCCAGCTCTGCAGATAGCTGACACAGCAGACCCGACGAGAACCCCCAATAACCACAGAGTCTAGTAAGATGCAAAGTCACTTCGGACTAGGTTTATTGCGATCTCGGACACAATGGCAGTTCCCCGTAGATTACTTAGTCTACCGGGCATACTACGAGAAAGTGCCTCTTGGCAAGGACCCGGCTCAGTGGCGGGACTTTCCACTGCCCCCGTGGCCGGACAAAGACACCACCCCAGGGATACATTCTTATACACGGGTACAAACAAGTTACACATCACTCCTGACGTATTGAGGTGCAACCCCTTCACGTAGCAAGGTACAACCTCCCTACGTAGTAAGGTGCCGCCTCTCACCTTGTACAAGTTGGTTCGATCAAAACAACTCTATCCATCATTTTACCCTTTTGCCCTTGTCATTGGGATGGGTCGGCCTGTTCCATGTTATCTGTGGAATGTTCCAGTATAGGAGTGTTCTAATATCTAGTGTTCAGTACTTTTTAGGTATGTATCTTTTTGCAGAATCAGCCCTTTCCTTGCCAGCTTCTGTGAGCAGGGCCTGCCTCTGGCTCACAGCTTAACTTTGCTTTATGTTAGCAAAGTCTTGACCATTACTTTAGTTCAGGCCTTAGGCCTCATACCAGGCCTCTGATACCAAGGTTTATCTCTCAGGGCCTCCTCTTACTACAGCACCCACAGGAAAGAGGGGAAGTCGGCGCCCATGTTATCAGGTCTCCCCTCAGTCTTCTTTTCTCAAGACTAAACATGCCCAATTTTTAAAAACTTTTCTCATAGGTCAGGTTTTCTAAACCTTTTTTATTGCTCTCCTCTGGACTCTCTCCAAGTTGTCCACAACTTTCCTGTATTGCAGTGCCCAGAACAGGACAGAGTACCCCAGCTGAGGCTTTACCAGTGCTGAGCAGAATGGGACAATTACTTCCTGTGTCTTACATATGACACTCCTCTTAATACACCCCAGAATGATATCAACCTTTTTTCCAACTGTGTCACATTGTTGACTTATTCAATTTATGATCCACTATAAGCCCCGGATCTTTTTCAGTAGTATGACTGCCTAGCCAGTTATACCCAATTTTGTAGTTATGCATTTAATTTTTATTTCCTAAGTTTAGTATTTTGTACTTGTCTTTATTTAATTTCATCTTGTTGATTTCAGACCAATTCTCCAACCTAAGGTCATTTTGAATTCTAATTCTGTCCTTCAAAGTCCTTGCAACCCTTCCCAGCTTGGTGTCATTTACAAATTTTATAAGCATATTCTCCACTCTATTATCCAAGTCATTAATGAAAATATTGAATAGTATCAGACCCAGAACTGACCCCTGCAGTACCCCACTAGATACACCCTCCCAGTTTGACAGAGAACCATTGATAATTACTCTTTGAGTACGGTCTTTCAACCAGCTGTGCACCCACCTATAGTAATTTCATCTAGGCCATATTTCCCTAGTTTGATTATGAGAATGTGGTGTGTTGGACTGTATCAAAAGCCTTACTAAAATAATGATATAAAATTAAATAAATTGCTAAATATATTAAATATTAAAGATGGGGCTGAGGAGGTGGTGTTTGCATCAGGGTTATGTCTAAGTGCTTTTGCTTCCTCCTGCAGCATACATGCAACTGAGGGAGTATGGAGTCCTTGGGGCCAGGTCCCCTTAGTCATGCTGAACAATACCTTATGCCCCCGAGTCACCTTACTGAACTCAACCGGACCATTCGTGGAGCAAGATGCTGTTCAGCACAAGTAAAGGTATAAGAACCTGACCCGCAGTGATTATACAGGATATGCAGATGAAGTCAATTATTTTTGTATAATTACTCTGACTAATGTAGACTCATTTTAATAGAACTAAGTGTTAGATTTTGTAATGTGATTGTTACTTCAGGTATTTAACATATGATATTCAGTGCAGGTTCATATTTTAATAGAGGTCATGTGTGATGTTGTGCAGTCTATATGGTTTTATAAAAACATAAGAAGTGAATATAATGTAACTGGAATATGCTTAATGCAAAAGGTCTCTTGTAAGGTATCATTACAAAGCCTATAATCTACTGAGTGTGATCATCCTATTTGTTTAATTGTACCACTCTTGTATCTAAAACTAGAAATATGAAATATAACTCTGAGGGCCTATTGTAATTATGCAAAGTGTGGGCCATTAATAGTGGTTTGGAATCTTGATGACTCCCATTGTCTGCAGATAGCTGTGTTTACCTGTTAGTCTTCCTGTATATGTGTGTGCTGGCAAGTGGGTAATGAAGTCTTGCAGTGACATGTGATCATGTCACCTGACCTGGAATCCATCTTTAACCTGGGTGCTTTTCCAGTGGGGAGGGGGGGGTGTGGAAACCCAGAGGGACAAAGGGTTCCCACCTTATGCAAAAGATATATAAAGGGGTGGAAGAGAACAGGGGTGGGAGGAGCCATCATGAAGAATCCTCTAGCTATCACCTGAGCTGGAACAAGAGCTGTACCAGGGGAAAGAATTGTGCCCAGGCCTGGAAGGTGTCCAGTCTGAGAAAAAGCTTACTGAAGCATCTCTGAGGGTGAGATTATCTGTATTCAGTTTGATTAGACATAGATTTGCGCATTTTATTTTACTTGGTGACTTACTTTGTTCTGTCTGTTACTACTTGAAACCACTTAAATCCTACTTTCTGTATTTAATAAAATCACTTTTTATTCATTAACTTAGAGTATGTATTAATACCTAGGGGAGCAAACAACTGTGCATATCTCTCTATCAGTGTTATAGAGGGCGAACAATTTATGAGTTTGCCCTGCATAAGCTTTATAAAGGGTAAAATGGATTTATTTGGGTTTAGACCCCATTGGGAGTTGGGCATCTGAGTGCTAAAGACAAGCACACTTCTGTGAGCTGTTTTCAGGTAAACTTGCAGCTCTGGGACAAGTGATTCAGACCCTGGGTCTGTGTTGGAGCAGACGGGAGTGTCTGGCCCAGCAAGACAGGGTGCTGGAGTCCTGAGCTGGCAGGGAAAACAGAAGCAGGGGTAGCCTTTGCACATCGGGTGGCAGCTCCCAAGGGGGTTTCTGTGATCCAACCCGTCACATCATGTGTAGTAGGTTAGCAATTCTTTATACATGTCAGGGGCCCAGAAACAAGGAATCATTTTCTCAGCAAGAACATTCAAAGTAGTATACAGCAAGTAGGAGAATTTGGCCCTAGAAGGTTGTAGATTCCGAGCCCAGAGGGACCATTGTGATCATCTAGTCTGACTTCCTGTATAACACAGGCCACAGAACTTCTCCAAAATAATTCCTAGAGCAGATCTTTTAGAAAACATCCAATCTTGATTTTAAAATTTTCAGTCATGGAGGATCCACCATGAACCTTGGTAAATTGTTCCAGTGGTTTATTATTATCATTGTTAAAAATGTATGCCTTATTTCCAGTCTGAATTTGTCTAGCTTCAACTTCCCACCATTGGATCATGTTACATCTGACTTTGCAAGATTGAAGAGGCCGTTATTAAATATTTGTTCTCTATGTAGGCACTTATAGACTGTAATCAAGTCATACCTTAACCTTCTCTTTGTTAGGATAAATAGATTAAGCTCCTTGAGTCAATCACTATAAGGCAGGTTTTCTAATCCTTTAGTCATTCTCGTGGCTCTTTGATAAATTAGAGAGGGTTCTGTAAAGTCCCTAAGCACTTTGGTTCCCTCCTTTTGATATTTACATTTTTAATGCAACCGATAGTCCAGCACATCCCTGTGGCCCGCCACTTCCTGCAGCTCCCATTGGCCGGGAACGGCGAACTGCGGCCACTGGGAGTTGCGGGGGGCTGTGCCTGCAGACAGTCAGCATCAGCAAAATGTCTTGCAGCCCGCAATCAGATTACCCTGATGGGCTGCATGCAGCCTGCAGGCCACAGGTTGCCCACCACTGCTCTACAGTCTCTGGAGAAGTGCCTCTTTTTTTCCTCAGAAGAAGTTTCTGGACTTGGAAGAATAATTTAAGTACTGAAATAGTGGATGCTGTAGTTTACAACAACTTTAGGGTCCTCTCTCACAATAATGATTTTATTGAAGACATCTAGGGTCTGATTGTCCCCTTATTTACCCTAGTGTAGCTCCACTGAAGATAATGGAGTTATACAGGTATAGAATTGGTGTATGTAAGAGGTGACTCAAGGTTCTGTAGAACAATCATTTCTGATTATATGTATGATTGCTGTAAGTCTAAGTATGGTCTCCCTGATTCAGAGCATCATTCAAGGAGTACGCTTGGGCAGAGGCTAATGCCTAAGTGGGAGCAGACAAAATCTCAGCCTTCCTAAATAAAATCTTTATTTTTAGGTTCAGTCCTCATATCGAGGTTCTCTCTAAGATGATCTTCCTTAGTAAGTCTCTTTAAAAAAAAAAAAAGGATCCTAAATCCTAAAACTTCCTGCTCGGGGAAGAGAGAACCTTGTCAGGTGGTAGAGTATCTGGGACAGCCCTAACTGGAAGCAGAGACAGGTGATATTTTAAGATTAGTTGCTTTGGAAGCCAACGTGATGGGAAAATTAAGGGTTAATCCCTCATTTTTCACGCAGCCCTAAAGAGGTTTGGTCAGCAGAGCTCAAACTGAATAGCAGCAGCTAGGAGCGCAATCTGTAGCCATCATACAGGACACAGTAGGGAAACAGTCCATCTTTACTCTGAATAATCTGCTGTTTGTCATTGTGTATATGTACTGAGCAATTAATATCCTTACTTGCTGAAGCGCTGGTTCTGTGTGATGTAACACAGATTCCTCCATCTGTCTCTGTTTTCTTCCTTTTGCAGCTTTGCTTGTTCTTTCTGCTGATTCCGTTGTTTCCTTGTTCTTTCCTGGATTTCTGATTCAAAGTGAAAAAGCTGTGCCAGAGATGCACTCATTATTCAAGAGGCAAGCGTCTCTTGGACAATTAGATTAATAATTCCTCAATTACAAGCTTTGGTAAACATGCGTGAGCAGGCAATTTGCTTTTTTCTGTGACCCACAGCACATCGGTATATTAAACAAATAGATCAAGTAGGAAGGTACATTTACACGTACGTAAAAATAATATGAGGGCACAAATAATATCTTCATCATCTGAAGCAAGAAAAAAAAGCATGTGACTATCTGTACACTTTGAAACAGATAGATGAACACAACTTATTTACATTCATGCAGATGCAATTCCAATCCCCTCTCTCCCAAATATTTTAAATTTAGATTGATATTGTTTTTGTGCTTTGAATTCCTGGTAAGCCATTTCCCCAGATGTGAGAACCACAGAGGGTTTTTAGCATGTTAAAATTTTTATAAATTCCTAATGCCTACTTTTCTTACTATCCCATTAAAAATAATTTTGGTTTTGGATTCTGTCGCTGTGAAGTTAGTTTTACTTGTTGTAAACCACCAGGCAAGGCATTCTTTTTAATATTTATCAATATAGGTGGGAAAATCAAAATATTTTAAAGATAAATAGCTCAGTGTGCATTTGAGTTAACTTCTTTATTTCTTCTCTCTATTTGTCTAATTAATTTAAGGCAACTGAAATAATTTGAAATTCTGTTAAATAGAATAAAATGTGAGGGCAGGGCTACACTACTGCTTATATTGATATAACTTACGTCACTCAGGGGTGTGAAAAAGCCACCCCGTAAGTGACGCAAGTTACACCAAACTAAGCGCTTGTGTGGACAGCGCGATGTCAGCGGGAGAGCCTCTGGTGGAGGTGGAGTAATTATGCCAACAGGAGAGCTCTCTTCACCAGATGTGCTACAGTGGTGCAGCTGCTAGTGTAGACTAGCCCTTAGAGTTAGCGCTAGGTGGCAGCTCTCATTTATTATTTGATCAGACTTCCTTTTTATGACAGAACAAGACAACTACTCACATGAGAGAGAGAGAGAGAGAGAGAGAGAGAGAGAGAGAGAGAAAAAAAAGAACAGCAAAAGATAAGAAAAATCAGCTTCTGCCTCTGATGCTTGCAGATTACATGGTATATGACCCTTAAGTCACTCCTGGATCTCAGCTTTACCCCCGTGACACTAGAAAAGCTTTGGCTGTGTTATTCTTATTTTCTTCTGCTCAGAGTGTGGGCAGAAAATATTTTATTGCAAGATTAGATAAGCTCCAGCTGATTGAGATGGACTTTTATTAGACTAAAGGCAAAAAAGACAGAAAGGAGGCAGGAGGAGTCAGGGGAAAGGGTTGCTCAGGACCCAGCCATGGAGGTGGTGAGGTTGTCTAAGTCCCTTTCCTCATCTGGTTTGGTGAGAACATTTTATAGGATTAGGAAAAATAAAGCCCACTGTGTAAGTGTAAATCTGTCCATCTTTGGTGGTGACAGTGGCAACCAGAGTGTCAATGCTGGTTAATGCGATGAAGATGCTGCTGCCCAAAGTTTCCTGCCACTCTTCCACCCATCAATAGGTAAGCTCCCCAGAAAAAAATGTCCAAAAGGCGTGGCAACCTTGTGACATCAAGAGTGTCCCAAGCAAACTTCTAATAATGCATACACAGTCACGTCTTCTCATTTTAAGATTCTGGGTTGTTGCTATTACAAATTTGTCATCTCCCCAGAAGCCTTGGAAATATCTAATCAACAATTCTTTCAGTCCAAACAAACATTGCCCATCATTTCTTTAATTATCACTTTTCCTCAATTCTACCTACTCTGTTTATGAATTAAAATTCCCTTAATTCTACCTTTCCCCCCATTTAGGACAATTTAAGACTTCGACACAATGCAGAGACGCATAGGGTCAGATTCTGGTTTCCCTGCTTTTGTGAACTGGAGCAAGGGCAGTAAGAATTCTAGATCTTTGGGTGGGGGAGGAAAGAGGAAAATCTTCATAGAATCATAGAATATCAGGGTTGGAAGAGACCTCAGGAGGTCATCTAGTCCAACCCCCTGCTCAAAGCAGGACCAATTCCCAACTAAATCATCCCAGCCAGAGCTTTGTCAAGCTGGGCCTTAAAAACCTCCAAGGATGGAGATTCCACCACCTCCCTAGGTAACCCATTCCAGTGCTTCACCACCCTCCTAGTGAAATAGTGTTTCCTAATATCCAACCTAGACCTCCCTCACTTCAACTTGAGACCATTGCTCCTTGTTCTGTCATCTGCCACCACTGAGAACAGCCGAGCTCCATCCTCTTTGGAACCCCCCTTCAGGTAGTTGAAGGCTGCTATCAAATCCCCCCTCATTCTTCTCTTCTGGAGACTAAACAATCCCAGTTCCCTCAGCCTCTCCTTGTAAGTCATGTGCCACAACCCCCTAATCATTTTCGTTGCCCTCTGCTGGACTCTCTCCAATTTGTCCACATCCCTTCTGTAGTGGGGGACCCAAAACTGGACGCAATACTCCAGATGTGGACTCAACAGTGCTGAATAGACGGGAATAATCACTTCCCTCGATCTCCTGGCAATGCTCCTACTAATACAGCCCAATATGCCCTTAGCTTTCTTGGCAACAAGGACACACTGTTGACTCATATCCAGCTTCTCGTCCACTGTAATCCCCAGGTCCTTTTCTGCAGAACTGCCGCTTAGACAGTCGGTCCCCAACCTGTAGCAATGCATGGGATTCTTCTGTCCTAAGTGCAGGACTCTGCACTTGTCCTTGTTGAACCTCATCAGATTTCTTTTGGCCCAATCCTCCAATTTGTCTAGGTCACTCTGGACCCTATCCCTACCCTCCAGCCTATCTACCTCTCCCACCAGCTTAGTGCCATCCGCAAACTTGCTGAGGGTGCAGTCCATCCCATCATCCAGAACATTAATGAAGATTTTGAACAAAACTGGCCCCAGGACCAACCCTTGTGGCACTAAGCTTGATACCAGCTGCCAACTAGACATCGAGCCATTGATCACTACTCATTGAGCCCGACAATCTAGCCAGCTTTCTATCCACCTTATAGTCCACTCATCCAATCCATACTTCTTTAACTTGCTGGCAAGAATACTGTGGGAGACCATATCAAAAGCTTTGCTAAATCAAGGTATATCACATCCACCGCTTTCCCCATATCCACAGAGCCAGTTATCTCATCATAGAAGGCAATCAGGTTGCCCTGGGTGAATCCATGTTGACTGTTCCTGATCATCTTCCTCTCCTCCAAGTGCTTCAGTCAGTCAATCAACATGGATTCACCTTAGTAGCACCTTCAGTGGAACTAACAGGTCTAGGTTTGTGCTGATGAGTAGAGCCTGTACGTCCAGCTAATATATAAATATATAAATATTTATTATACATTATTTATATATATTTATAATATATAAATAGTGGCATAGATGGTGAGGTATTGCTTAGGTGAGTGGAGTAAAGTGCCCTGCACACCTAAACCCTAGGGTATATGCCCTCCATAGCTCTCTACACACCCAAGCAGTGCCTCCCACTTCTACACTGCTATTTTTAGCAGAGTAGTGTCCCACTGCCGGAGCCTTTCCTGGCCACAGTGAAAGACTCTGGCTGTGGGGAAAAAGCTCTGGCCGTTCCACCCTGTCAGATCCTTTCCCCACTGCCTCCCTCCTGCCAGAGCCTTTCACGGCTATGCATAGCTACACACCACAATGAGTATGCCACATGTAGAGCTGCTACACGTATCCTATATGCTGCCGCAAGTGGAGGCAAGTGTAGATAAGGCCACTGGTTCAGGGTTCACTTGAAAAAGGTTGTTGCCACTCCCCTGTGTGCTCCCCGAGTGTTCTTGGCAACTTTCGTAGAGTGCCTCTGGGAACAGCTGCAGATGCAGTTTCCCCTTCCCTGCCAATCCCTTGCTAATGTGTCTGTGGCTTTTAAAAATCATATTTTACCATTAAAATGGCTGATTGTTTAGCTCAAATCCACTTGTTGCTAACATTTTATTTTGTGCATACAGCTAGATTACTATAGTTTTAGTGCTGTCTTATCTGTTAATTTTGGCCATACCATTTTGCTGCATATTCTGGCTGAAGAGGATTCAAATAAACTCATGCACTGCACTGGAAGCTGCGCCAACATGCACAGTCTCATATCCAGAAATAGCAGCCTCCTTTTAGGGCGAAGGAGAAAATGTCTAATAGTACAAGAGATTATCTCATTCCTGCTACCTCCTTTGGACTGTCAAGCACTCTTTTCTCTGGGTCGTGATATTTCCATTCCACTTCACCACCTTCCATCCCCCACAGCAGCCAGACATGGACGTAGGGTCACAAAGTTTATTTCTGTACAGTACTTTGGTGCTCTTTCCTGTTGCCTGAATTAAACTGACTCTGCTCTGTGAGGCAGCGTCAAATCTTCCTTGGACAATGACTTCTTTTGAATAATAGATTATCCAAGTGAGATGTACTCGTGATCTATTATTCAAATGACAGCATTAGTCAGAGAAGAAAAAGACCATGATCAGATTCAGTATAATCACAGGATAGCAATCAACCTCCAGACACGTACTGGTAGCTGCTTTCATCACAACACAGGGCTCCAGGTCTGGTGGCAGAATGTCAGATTTGCAAGCCTTAATTAGTACTTAATAAAATGAAAAGGTGTAATTTTCATTTCTCTTATACCTCCATTAACAAACTGTATTCTTCTTGCTGCCTTTGCTCCTCTAAGGGTCGCAGGCCTTCCTGTTTTTCTTCTGTTCTGAACAGAGGTTGGGAGAAAAGAAAATACAGCAATAGCTTTAGCTGAGCGAGACGGGTCCATTTGTCGTGAATGGTCGCACTCTTGCTGCACCAAGCTAACAAAACCAAGTTGCATGTTTTTTGTAAGGACATTACTAAGCTACATAAACTGGAGAACAACATTTCAATTCAATCTACAAGCTAAGGACTAGATCTTCAGCTGGCGTTAATTGGTGCATCTCCATTGAAGTCAGTGGATCTGTGCTGATTTACACCAGCTGAGAAGCTGGGCCTAGGGATCTACAAATCAATATGATTCTACATTGCCATATCTGTCCAGAGAATGCAATAGAGGAGAGACAGCATTCAGAAAGTGAGGAGTCAGGGCTCCTAAGATTTATACCTGGGCTGTGCCAATGACCATTTGCAAGACCTTGAAGAGGTCACTTAACATATCTATGGCTCAGTCTCCATCTATTTAAAATGGGGATGATCATACTCCCTACAGAACCTGACAAGGATGTTATGAGGTTTAAATCATTACGGTTTGTCATTATTTGTTATATTACTGTAGCACCTAAGAGTCCCCGCCACTGACCAGGACCCCAAGGTACTAGGCACTGTACAAGCACAGAACAGGTCCCTGCCCCAAAGAACATTAATGCTTTAAAGCGCTTTGGAGATCTTCAGGTGCTACAAAAGAGCAAAAAGTCTTGTTGGCGTTTGCTACTCAATTAATAATAAATGGAAGAAGAGTCAATGGATGCTTAAAAAATTAAGAGAAAATTAGTGTTGCAGATAAACGCATCAAACAAACAATGTATGAAAGCGGTATCAAGAGACGAGAGCATGTAGTCCTGGCCCCATCAAAGTAAATGGCAAAACTCCTATTGGTGTCAATGGGGCCAGGAGTTTACTCACATGGTTCTTCTGCCATATTGTCTTTTACAGATAGTCTTTCTATCAAATGTCCTTTTGGACTACGACTCCACTACTTGGAGGGCTAAGAGATTTAGACAGTGCATGTACACCAAAGCTGTACATTTCTAAATATTTTTAGCTTAACATGGATATGCAAGATTCCTGGATAGGAGACATTTGTTAAGAGGGCCGTGTTTTCACTGACAGAATAGCTCAGAAAAAAACTAGTGGAATGTATCAGATTCAATAAGGATAGTGCTAAATAGTGTCTTATTTTACCAGGGGCAGGGAAGAAGAGTCTGTCATTGGTCTCCTGAGTACTTCTGAATGAACGAGAGTCAAAATTGTGAATTAAATTCATATATTTTAAAAGGAATAAGTCTCCAGAATTTCCTACCTCATTTACCTTATTCCCTTTAAAGCTTCTCCATTTTTCATTCCTTATCATCTGCCCTGATGCTTGTAAATGGCTTTTTAATGACCAACATTGTTTTCATCCAGGTTTCCCCTTATGGAAAAACCCATTCCAGTGGAGAAGGAGAGAAAGCTTCATTAAATGCTGGGAATTCCTCAATACTGGATACTTATTTGAGGGTTGTTCCTTTTTCAAAATTTCTCTTATATGCATATTCTTCAAATATGAATGTGGTCTAGTAATGTGTATTATTTGTGCTGTTATTAGGAACAGAACATTCTATTTACAATTAAGTATCAGAGGAGTAGCCGTGTTAGTCTGCATCTGTAAAAAGGAACAGAGTCCTGTGACCCTTTAAGACTAACAGATGCATTGGAGCATAAGCTTTCGTGGGTGAATGCCCACTTCGTCAAACGCATGCGGCATCTGACGAAGTGGGTATTCACCCACGAAAGCTTATGCTCCAATACATCTATTAGTCTTAAAGGTGCCACAGCACACTCTGTTATTTACAATTAAATTCACTTTGTTCTAATTTTTGCATGAATATTGTGCATTTCTGAAACTAAAAAATAATTAGATACTGTGAGTGGAGCCATGTGGATACTGAAAGAATTGGCAATGTTCTTTTATGTCTAGATCACTGGTTCTATATCACCCCAGGTGAGTAATTAGTGAAAATTGTTATAATCTAACACTTATTCAGTGGGGCCTAGGTGAGAGGCCTTATGGTTTCAGTCTAGTTTATCATGAATAAGTGGCTATATTGCAAATGGCACTGATTAGCATCTTTTATGGCAGCTCCAGCAGACACCAAGAACCGAGTACTTTGTCTCCAGCTGCAGCATCCCTATGGAATACTGCAGTGTTTTGAGTCATGGACAACGAGGTGGATCATTATGCTACCATTATTATTTATACTGATTCTCCATGTCTCCTAGTGAAACAACCAGACCTAAAGACTGAGGGCTTGTCAACATAATGAGGTAATGCACACTATAAGCGCTGTAATTTCTAAAGTGCACTAATGTGTTGCGCATTAATTGGTCCATGCAGACCCTACTGGTGTGCACTAATATTCCCTAGTGCGCTTTAACATTAAGTTAAAACACACTAGAGACCATTTAATATGCACCAGCAGGGTCTACACAGACCAATTAATGTGCAAACACATTAGTGTGCTTTAGATGTCACAATCCCTAAGAGTAGGATTTTCAAAAGTACTAGTGTGATTTAGGAGCACAAATCCCAATGAAAGTCATGGCTGGAAGTTCCATGAAAACATTCAAGCTTTTGAAAATCCCACCCAAGATAAATAAAAGGAAGACAAAAAAGATGTTTTTCTTTGAATCAAAACACAAACTTTTCTTCAATAGGGACAGTGTTATTATTATTATTTGCTCAAAATCACTTTAGTGAGACACACACTTCTCTACATTTCAAACCTTTATACAGAGCTTTTACACCACAATCTACATTGAAATCATCAGGAGTCAGTGTACCTAAAAGCTATACAACTGTGATAATTTAATATATTTATTATGTCCAAGTTGATTCCTACCTGCTTCCATAAGCTGTTTTTGGTCTTTCTTCACGTTCTCCTGGCTGGTTTGGACCTTCATTAGGGAGAACTGGCTGATTCTCATGGAAGTTTAGCCATTCTGCCTAATCCTATGGAATATGAACAAAACTATGCAGTGCTTAAACAAAACCTCATTTTTAGAATCCCTATCCAGGTGTTTGTAGAGTATTGATCACTGTAGTATCTAAATGCTAACCTACTGGACAGAACAGTGCCAGCTTTAGGTAAGGGCCTAAATCCTGGTGAGGAAATTTAACTTTCAACTCTCTAGCCAAGTAGTGAGAGTGCTACTGTTGGAACTATGAGCGAACAAAGTGAAGGAATATATGGTATTAGGGGTATAACTGCTGAATTAAGAGGGAAAATGTAAATCCAGTTTAAATCACAGTTAATTCTTATAGTTTCCATAATGTGGTCGAAACTTTCAGAAGACTTAATCCTGTACAGTTCATTGGAATTTTGCCCTTGACTTCAGTGAGAGCAGGTCTGGGTCTCTGGTGAGCAAACGGGCACCTGCTGGGGTCTGCAGAACTTCTGAATATTGAACTTTAATGGGGGTGCAGAGGAGAGGGGTTATTCAATGGACAACAAAATGAATCATTTATAAAATAAATCTGGTGTGTCAAGTTAAGCTGTATCAGCAGCAGCTCAGTTTACTTCTGTGATCATTGTCTACAGTAATGAAATCTATCCTCATTTTCTGATTGCTCTCATATCCTGCAATATGACCCCTGTATTCCCTCAGAAGGCTTGAAGTTATTTACACTAGTATCTTCAGTCAGGTACATCATGTCTTGGTCCTAAGTAACATAAAAAAGGAAACAATTACTAAACATGCACATATTTGCAATTACCGTTCCATTTAGAATACAGGCATCTAAATGACAGTAGCTGAGTTTTTATTCATGACATATTTCCATTTGATGGCTTCATAGTACTTTAAAAAACTTGGCATTTTGTGGGATGAAAATGTGCGTGTATAAAATGAAGTCAGTACAGTACTGAAAAAGAAAGTTAATTTTGACATGTTCCATTTCTCTCTTTGCTATTGTTTAATTGCTATTTATTCAAATTGAAGAATCATTTTTTCTCAGGACTCATTTAGCACATGTTGTATCCTTTATATGCTGTAATGCTCAGAATTGCCTTTTAAGCACTAAATGAAGCCTAACACTTTTTTATTGTTTTCATCTCAGTCCATTAAACTCCTAAAAAGTCTAAGGCTCTGATATGAATCATAGAATCATAGAATATCGGGGTTGGAAGGGACCTCAGGAGGTCATCTAGTCCAACCCCCTGCTAAATCGAAATAAATGAAATAAATATGAAATAAATATCTCTGAGCTGTTGGGTTCAATGAATGCCAAGGTATTTATTCTAAAATGATGAGCCCAGTTAGACATTTGTAATGTTTACAAAGCTTTAGAAAAGAATACCACCTACATCAAAAAATCAGTTACCATTTTGTAATTGAAAAATAGCAGTCACACTCAGAAAATAATGTTAATCTATCTCTCGATAAAGAAATGTTTTAAATTGAATTATATTTCTACTTTTCATTTGGTTTCCAATTGTTTAAAATTACCACATCGGTTTTGAAGGGTGACCTCTTGAGCTTCCTCAGAGACTACACAAATTGGCTATTCTTTAAAGCTGGTTAAAAATTTTCCATTGAAATGTTGATACTAAAATTGTCTTAATTTTTTGTGTGAAAACAACAAAAAAATTCATTTTGGGTAAAAAAAAAATTTCATTTGTTGGCAAAATTATTTTTTTTAATAAAAATTGTTTCATTTCAGTGGGGGAACACTTACATTTTTTTCAGTTGAAAAAAGTTAAAACTTTTGTTTTCAGTATTGTCATGGCAAAAACAAAACATTTCACAGAAAATCTTTAACTCAAAATTCCATTTCATTCAAGAAAAAATTCCATGAAATAAACATACCTTTGATCATTTCTATTGCTCATCCAGCCATGATGCATCTATTATTATAAAATACTCCTTTATCTTAAAAAAGTGGGGAGAGGCAGAAATTCAATTTATGTTAATACTTTTTTTATTCTGCTACAAAGTGGATACATTTCAGGATAAATTTAAAAAATACAAATCAAAGGGACTTAGGAAAAGAAGTAGAGGAAGTGTGCTTGGAAACCCATGGATGCTCCTCTGCTTGATCTTCGTGAGTACAGTGACTTTGAGGACAGTGAAGGAGGAAAAATGTGGAGCAACAGATCAGCTGAATTTCCACGTGAAAAGGAATAAATGGGAGTTAATACTGCCGCACCACCCAAGTGTGCCCTCTGGAGACATGTTGTGATAGGGAAGATAGTCAGTATCTGAGTGCAACTGGGAATTCCATTTCTATCAATCTAGGTACAGTAAGTACTTTTATGGCCCAATTGCCATAGTATCTGAGTACCTCACAATGTTTAATGTATTTATCGTCACAACATAGAATCAGACTGATAGGACTGGAAGGGACCTTGAGAGGTCATCTAGTCCAGTCCCCTGCACTCATGGCAGGACTAAGTAACACCCCATGAGGGAAAGGAGTATTATAGAGAACTGAGGCACAGAGACTCAGGACTTGTCGACATGGGGACACTCAGGAAAGTGAATCCATTTAACTAAATGTGTAAATTTAAAGCACATTAATTATACTGAATGAACTCCCCATGTAGAAGCTAATTCAGAGTTAAAATGGTTTTAATTTGTTTTAGCTTAATTCACATTAGGCCACTTTAGTTCTGAGATTGTCTGCACTGGGGTTTAATGCAGTTTTTAAACTAATGTGCTTTAAATTCACACCTTTAGTTGCTTCAGGGTTAACTTTCCTGTGTGTTCCCATGTAGACAAGTCCTCAGTGACTGCCCAAGGTCACACAGGAAATCTGTGCCAGAGAAGGGAATTAAAACCAGATCTCCAGAGTCCCAGGCTAATGCTCTAACCACTAGACCATCCTTCCTCTCTTTCCAACAGCTCTCAAGATCCATAGACATAGGAGACTGTACACCTGGGGTGATATCCTGGCTCCATCAAAGTCAATGGGAGTTTTGTCATTGACTTCAGAGGGCCAACATTTTACTCCTTGCCTCTTTTGTGCTCCCAAAACACATCATAATTGAGGAAATGATAATCTAGAATACCTGAAAGACCACATTTTTAATGCTCTGGTTCATCCTGTGGGTTTCTCCAGGGCAGGGGGACAATCTAGCCCATGTGATCTATAATGAATTTCAATTAAATTAGTTATTTGTAACTGCATGAATACCATATGAGTTCATCATATTGAATGTTATCACAGTGATTCCCAATGGAAGTGATAATGATTTCCAACTTATTCTAAAGGGCTACTATTTCTGCTGACAAATTTTTTTCTAAAAATATCTGATAGTGTCTTCATTCCTTTAGTGTGTATAATGATATGTTTGGAAGAAACACCAATTTTCCTCTCTGCTGTTTTTAAACACAACAATAATTCATCATAAACAATGAAAAAATTATCTGCATTTGTGAAGAAGTGCTGAGAAATACACAAATGTTACTGTAGTCATAGCTGTTGCAATATTAATTGGTTACATTACCTTGACTAAATATTCTTAAGAACAGGGATCATAACACACACATTGTGAAAATTAAACCTCCTGAAAGCAAAGATGCAATGGATTTTATGTAAAGTTTTTCCAGAGGAAATAAGTACATTTATAGCATCCAAATATTAGATAATGTAGTATAAAAAAGGTGGTCAGAAAACCAGATAGTCTTACAGCAATATTTAGTTTTTTACTGAGATGGAAAACAATTTCAACATTTTATTACCTTTTCTTTGTTACCAAATCAATTTGATTGTTATATCTGCAGTACAGAAAAATTATTTTTAAAAATGTGACAGTTGAATAATCATTAATCAGTTTTTAATAGTATGCCAATTTGATTATTTCTTTTCATTTACTCATCTATTTGTTATACCCAAAAATGCCATGCTGACAAACTTCTCAGGACATCAGCAGCTCACCACCAGCCTAATCTGAGCATCATTTTTATTATTCCAGAATTAAAAACAAACTATGCTATCAAGATTTTACCTCATCAGTTTTCATCTTTTCTTTTCCCTTCTTTACTCTTCCTAAAGTCCTTTTCTTCCTGTCTTGTAATGATGTGTTTGTCGCTTTCATCTACTCTCTCTGCATACAGTATCTACACTTGCTTTCTGATGTAGCTGTGCCTTATGCGCAACCACGTTACTAAATAATGCATTGAGATGAATCTAGTTTCTCAGCCAATCCCAACTGGAGCACAAATTCTCTTTCTTCTATAGTAACTATCGTATCATCAGATAAGTCGAAGTCACTGGCATAAGTTACTCTTCAGTAGTTGTCTTCTCACAGAGACTAGCTCATTTTAAGTAAATTGGAAACTGGAAGACATACGATACAGTGGAAACCCAAACCCAAACTATGGAACTGAGACATTTTCTTATATGTTCAAAATATAAAAATACAAGAATGATACTTCACAGAGTACCAGGAATAGTAAGACTAAAGAAGGAGGGAGAGAAATTGTATAACTCTGGAAGAAAAGGAAGTGCATGGCAGAAATGGCCCCATAGCGTATGTTACAATATCTGGGTGCCTGATCTTGCTCCCACTTAAATCAATGCGACTTTAGCTACTAAATTTCAATGAGAGCAAAATCTGGTTGTAACACGTTATGGGGCTATTTCTGCCAAGCACTGTATTTTTATATTTTGAACATAGAAGCAAATGTCTCATTTTCGTAGTTTGCTTTTGAGATTCTACTGTATCTTGTCTCCCAGTTTCTCACTTCAAACACACCCAGTTCTTATTTTTAAAAAGTGTACCAGAATAATCTCCAGTACTTGTCCAAATACTACTGCTTCTAGTAGTGACCCTGCAGTGTTTTTGGGTTATCAATGGAGCATACAGTCACATATTTGTATACATAAGGAGAAGTCTTTTTTAAATGTAACTCACCTTTTTTTAGGCGGTTTCACTTATTCAGCTCTCTCAGTGATTTAGTTCAACAATGAAGTCCTGAGGCAGGATGTGCTTTGAAAGATCAACATAAACTTGGTCCATACTCTCTCCTAAAATGCCTCTTGTGAAAGCTTCCCTGTAGCAAGGTTGTCTGTGCCTCTAGTTTTCTTCTTTAGGGAAGCGCTCAGCCTTGTATATCAGATGAGTGCAGGGCTAATGAAACACCTGGACTTGGCTGCTGTCCAGATGAATCCATTAATAGAGTAATTCTGCACCTCAACACAGAAGCTAGGATAGTGAGTTGCAGGCTCAAAAAAACTCTTCTCCCTGAACACCTTGTGAAAGCACACTTTAAATAAATCTGGAATTGACAGAAAAACTCTTCACATTCATACCCTGAGTTAAATGTCAAAGTACTGTTATGAACTGGGTTAAACCTTGAAAAGCTTTGAGTTAAAACCTCATTGAAATGGGTGTGTGAGCACACCCTTCACTTAAGATAGTTGTAAGAGACAGTTAAGGGGCCATATCTAAAACAAGGCATAATAGAGTCTGCTCAGATTGGAAATTAGCACGAGGGAAAAATCTAGTTGTGGGGCCAGAGAAGAAACAGGGTAAGACTCCAAGGAGATCTAGAAAGCCAAGCTACAGCCTATAAGCACAGTGTGACCCTGAAAAATCTACAGAAAGATTTTTGTGTGCTGGTTAAAGGAGCTTGGCACTTTAAGCAAAGAAGCTATCCCCGGTATTTGGTTCTTTCTGCATTGAGAGAAGCAGAACTTTGTACATTCCTTGTAAAGAAAACAATATTGCATCAAAAAGAATACCAGTCTTCGTCGTCAATTTCTACCCCCAACTGGACCATCTCCAGGGCTCCAGATTTTGAGGAGCTGCTTGGGTCAAAAAAGAGGCAACAGTAGTTTGCAAACTAGCCTCATGATTCATTACTGACTTGTCAGGAAAAACAAACAACATAATTAACTCTAAAAGGCCTTTGTGAGCTTGTCAAGAGAGAGATGAAACCTCAAAAAAAAAATCAGCTTTCCTGTGGCTGATGATCTAAGTGTATAATCTTACTAGCACATTCACATGTAACATTTATAGGGGCATCCTCTCTCCAATTGAATTCTGAAGGCATGACAATTGAATTAAAATACACTAGTACCAAGTATCTATATTTAATTTTTTCCCCTCTTGGCATTATCCCTTTGGAATATGCTGTATTTCAAAAATTATATTTTATGATAGTATTACCAACTGTGATGAATTTATTTTAATAATTTAAGAATTTATTTCCTATTTTTATTAAATAATAATACCTAGCTCTTCTTGTCAAGAACTAATGTCAATCAACCTAATATCTTTCTTTGACAGGGTAACAAGGTTTATGGATGGGGGGTGGGGGAAGCAGACAATGTGCTCTATCTCGACTTTAGAAGGTTTTTCATACTGTCTCACATAACTTCCTAAACAAATAGGGAAATATAGGCTACACAAAACTCCTATAAGGTGAGTGCACAAATGGTTAGAAAACTGTACTCAGAGAGTAGTTATCAATGGTTCACAGCCAAGCCGGAAGGGCATATCAAGTGGAGTCCTGCCGGGATGTGTCCCAACTCTGGTTCTATTCAATATCTTCATAAATTATTTGGATAATGGCACAGAGAGTACACTGATACAGTTTGCAGATGATACCAAGCTGGGAGGGGTTGCAAGTGCTTTGGAGGACAGGATTAGCATTCAAAATGATCTAGAAGGAAGGAATAATCAATTGCACAAATACAAAATGGGAAATGACTGTCTAGGAAGAAGGAACTGCAGAAAAGGATCTGGGGGTTACAGTGGATCACTGACTAAATATGAGTCAACAATGTAATACTGTTGCAAAAAACATTATTCTGGGATGTATTAGCAAGAGTGTTGTAAGCAAGACTCAAGAAGTAATTCTTCCATTCTACTCAGCACTGATAAGGCCTCTGTTGGATTACTATGTCCAGTTCTGGGCATCAGACTTTGGGAAAGATGTGGACAAACTGGAGAAAGTCCAGAGGAGAGCAACAACAATGATTAAAGGTTTAGAAAACATGACCTATGAGGAAAGATTGAAAAAACTGGGTTTGTTTGGGCAGGAGAAGAGAAGACTGAGGGGGACATGATAACAGTCTTCAAGTTTGTAAAAGGTTGTTCTAAAGAGGACAGTGATAAATTGTTCTCCTGAGCCACTGAGGACAGGATAAGAAGTAATGGGCTAAAATTGCAGCAATGGAGATTTAGCTTACACATTAGGAAAAACTTCCTAAGTGTCAAGGTAGTTAAGCACTGGAACAAATTATCTAGGGAGGTTATGGAATCTCTGTCATTGGAGGTTTTTAAGAACAGGTTAGAGAATCACCTGACAGGGATTTTCTAGATAATACTTAGTACTGCCTCAGTGCAGGGGACTGGATTAGATGACCTATCAAGGTCCCTTTGAGTCCTATATTTCTATGATTCTATAGTGCTTTTCATCAGTACATCTCATAGTGCTTTACAAATGAATCTAGAATTCAGATTGCAGGAAAACATGACATACAGGGCTTACCTAGCAGAGAACGCAGAACAGGGAATTAGCACATTGACACCCAGATCAGGCTTGGCACATCTTGTGCTACATGCTGTACATGCATAGGAAGAAATGGTACCGTGTTACAGCTGCTAACTTTAGGTCTGCTCCAGATAGTACCAACAATGTAGGAAAGCTTTAGTGCTTTTAGGTATATTAACCAAGTTCAGTTTATGGTGTCAGGAAGGAATTTAGTAACAGCACGAGATTTTCAAACTTGCGTCCCTGAAGTAAGGCCAAATTTTCATAGATACTGAGCACCTGAACCTCCCCCAACTTCAGTCCAAGTTTTCATGTCATGAAAATCATGTCAATTAAGATGCCTATATATGGTTATAGGTGCCTGACTTTAGGCACCCCAGTTTGAATATTTTAGCCATACTGCCTAATTTGATACAACTGGCAGCTTACAAGACAACATTGTAACAACGTATTAGAGATTTGGGGCAGAAAGATCAGAGGCTGTAGAAAAACAAGGGTTTATGCCATCTTTGCTGACCCTGGATCCTGGTGCCAATCTGTGCTGGCTGGACCCCAGCTATGAGTTGAGGAAACCTTCTGTTTGCTCTAAATTATGCTGGCTGCCCACAGCTCCCCAGGGGATATTCCAGCAATGGTGAACTCCTGAATCATAGCAATGTATGCCTAGCCACACCCTCTGCATCACGGCTAAAACGGGGGTGATATAGGAACTACTACGGCTGCTCAGTATCACCCAGGGACTCCCTAATTCCAGGGAATTCTGCAAGGGGCTGTTTAAAGGCATTTTTAATGGCTGCTTTGCACTGCCAGAGTGGCTGGAAGCAGCCAAAGCAGGCTAAAGGGTCCATAGACAGGTTCTCTTGATAAGGTTGTTTCTGTTTTGTTTGAAACGCATGAAAAAATTGCCCACCCGGCAGGTTTCCTGCAGACAGTGCGAAGGACACGGAATATCTACTATCCACCGGGCGCCATGCTGTTTTCAGGACAGTGTGCTGCTGTGTGCATAGCAACATGCTCTAGGGCAAGTGACACAATGTGAAAGCACTCCACCAAAAGAGTTGTTTCAATTGCACTGCATTGGTAGATCAGTGTAACTTCTGTTCATGGACAAGCCCTAAGGCTCTGAATAACAGAGCTGATGCCTAGAAAGAGAACTATTACACTTAAAGAACAGAAATGACTTTGTTCTGGCAGCTGTTAAAATCTGCTCCCAATCATTCCAATAAAACTGTTAATCCTTTTTTTGATTTTTCTCTTTTCTCACTGTATCAGCTTTTGGGTTCTCTGTTGTGCTTCTCCATTTATTCTCTACTTTAAAACCCACATTAAATATTTGGGATAAAATGAGAGGAAATCAGCTCCACTATTGCTGGGAAAATCTGGTGCAGCCAGGACTCACTCAACAAATGGATATTCTGGATCCCTGCCCAGTTCTTCACCCCTTCCAATCTTCTTTCCGTTTGTTTACATTCCCCAAGCAGGCAGTTAGTACTCAACTCTACCCCTGTCCATCTTTGTTCCACATTTTGGCTTCCATTCTTTCCAGACATTGCTGCACACCGCTGCTTTGCATCTCTGTGTTGGGAAGATTTCCTGATGATTGCTGTCCCTTTTTTTGGTACCAAAGCAAGTGTGAAGCTGCAACCTAATGCCTTTAAGATGTAACCCGCCTTCCTGCTCCTTGGAGAAGCTGTCTTTCTTGGGGCATTTAGTGAAGTCATCTGGGGTGAGCTGTGAAGTATCTGCTGCATCAAATGAGAAGGCTTCACTCACAGTTTAAAGAAATCACTGTTATTTCTCTTACGGGTTGGCATTCTGAATATCGGATCACAGATTTATGGTTATGAGAGAAGAGGCTAATTCGAAAAAGGAAGAAGAGAATAAAATAAAATAAAATAAAAAATAAAATAATAATAATAAATAATAATAATAATAATAATAAAAAGCAAGAGATGATAGAATCCTGCTGTAGCAGGGTGGTGACCCACTCCTGCCCTGATAGGGTTGGAATCAGCCCTGGGAGAGGGCTGGGAGGCTGTGAAAGAAAGACCTGGGCTGATTGGGGAAGCAGCCGCAGCTGGGCCATGCCCCAATCAGTGCCCAGCTGGCCCTATAAAGCCTGAGAGCCAGGAGCAAGGACACAGTCTCTCTCTGCATTCAGAGAGAGAAGGGCCTGGCTGCAGGGAGCTAGAGACAGAGTACCTGAGTGGAGCAGGGCTGGGGACAGGCTGAGGAGCTGGGGAGCTCCAGCCTGGAAAGCCCCAGGCTGTGGCCTAGAAGAAGGCCAAGGGGTACTGAGGATTGCAGAGGGCAGCCCAGGGGTAGGCCAAGGCAGCAGGTCCAAACAAACCTTGCCAGTGATGAGTAGGCTGATACTGCAGTCTGCCCCAGGGTGTGGGGCTAGACGGGGATGACTGGCAGTAGCCTTATACTGAGGGGAGGTGGGAATAGTGTGTGGGGGTTCCCCGGGGAGGGGAGACCCTTAGACTGAGGGGTTACTGCCAGGGGGCAGCATCCAGTTAAAGGGGCACCAGGATCCTGGGAGGGACACGTGGGCCAGAGGACAGGCGGATCACTGGCCTGCAGAGGGTGCTCCGGAGCTGGAACGAGCTAATTCCTGGAAGTCACCAGCAGGAGGCACCGCCGGCTAAGTCCGCTCCTCTACACTTGCCCATTTCCCAACTAGTTAGGCTCTGTCCCCTCAAGCTGTTTCTTTGCTAGGCTTGTGCATTTCAGACTTACAATACGACACATTACCTAGAAGGAAAGCAGTTTCCTCATATAACTCACCTGAAATAGGAATTTTACTTTTGGAAGAGTGAAGTGCACTTACTGTAAAAGGAAACATCTGCAATTATGTGAATAATGATGCAGAAGGGAGTGTGAAATGCACACAACAGAGAGGGCACTGGCTTAAGTGACCACTTTATAACTATTCACTCTTTAAAAATAAAAACAATGAAAAGAAGAACAGAGAGGGAGGGAAGGAACAATCCAGCAATCAAGTTGAAGATGCCACGGGTCTTCAGAGTATGGCTTGAATAGAGAACAGTGGACCAACTGACTACTCTCTGAGCATGAGACTATGGAGTAGGCCATCCAACCAACAACCCCCATCTTCCTCTCCTCAAGAGAGCACCACAACTCTGGTAGAAGAAAGTTGGGCCTGTTAGAGGAGCCAGCAATAGCATATCCAACTGAAGCAGGAGCAGCAGAGAGAATTTTAGCTGATCAGTCATAGATGGCAGTAGGATAACTATTTAGGGCCATATTCATTTCTTTTTTAACTCCATTGACTTCAGCTGCGTTATAGAAGGGATGAATTTGGCCTCTACAATCTCTCTTGTGGGGCAAGGCCAGTATTCAGAGGGCACATTCTGCCCTTACTGTGGCAAAGGAATTTATGAGGAAGAAAGAGGACTGATTTCTCTTGAGAATGTCTATTTGCATCTTGCTTTGAAAATAACTTACCTTGTGATCACAAATGCAATCAATAGCAAGATGCACCCTGACTGAAGCCGTCCCTCCATATTATTCAGTGCACACATCTTACACTTCAAAAGAAGTTGTTGATTTAATGTGGCACAGATGACCTTAATTCTATCATTTGCTAACTTTAGAATGCTTGATTATGCACCTTTAATAATGTTCTCTTAACATAGTTTTTATACGTGATATATATGAAGTTCCTACTGCAGTCTTTGAGATTCTGGGGAACAAAATGGTTTTAAATGGCTGACATGTTTAATGTGCATCCACAATCAACTTATGTCCATCCATTCCCTCACGCTCTCATCCGACACATCCTACTAGGCACAATATCTGAAGCCAACAAACTACATCTCAAGGAGACAGCCCTTAAGTACTGGGCAATGATGGGATGGAGCAGCACCACATTTTGGGACTCTGGCTATGTTAAGAAATCTGGGTTGTTAGCCAAACTCAGAAGTGAAGTACCCAAGTAACTAAAAACTGAAGTACACAAGGATTTGGGTTGGTACTTAGTGGTAGAAATGACCTGAGGTTGGACATGCAGGGAGAGAAAGTCAGCGGGCAAATGTTAGTTTTTTCAATAAAAAGACCATTACAAAACATAATGGGGGTTAAAACCAAAACATGTACATTAATATCAGTCATCCATATAAATAGGCAATGACTTAAAATAATCAAAATAACATACAAAATGAGAAAGTAGACAAGTGCTAATGTTCATTTGAAGACAAAAGTCATAATAAATACACATTTAAAAGAGAAAACTAAGTAAACATAACAGACACAAAGCTATAACGTAGGAGACTACTTCCATTAATAAACTTAAAATACAGCACATCTACAGCATTGGGGCCATTCATTGCCCTGGTCGCTTTGGTCTCAAACCTGAAATCAGATCCACACAGGCAAACTCAATTGCAGGACTGAGGCCTTTGCATTTATGTTCAATCCTTTTCACTCATCCTCTCCCCCTATTTTTTGGAGCAGGGATTATCTTCCTATTTGTTTTTACAGCCCCTAGCATAATGTGGCCCTGATCCTAAGAAGGACCTTTCAGTGCTACTACAATATAGATAGAGAGATAAATAAATACAATTAAACCCTACTACCAAGACTTTAATATGTAAAATTCTAATGGTATAATTTCATAGTCATAGAATAGTAGGACTGGAAGGGACCTCAAGAGGTTATCTAGTCCAGTCCCTTGCACTCAAGGCAGGGCTAAGTATTATCTAGACCACCCCTGACAGGTGTTTGTCCAACCTGCTCTTAAAAATTTTCAATGATGGAGATTCCACAACCTCCCTAGGCAATTTATTCCAGTGCTTAACTATCTTGACAGTTAGGAAGTGTTTCCTAATGTCCAACCTAAACAACCCTTGCTGCAATTTAAGTCCATTGCTTCTTGTCCTATCCTCAGAGGTTAAAGAGAACAATTTTTCTCCTCTTTTTAACAACCTTTTATGTACTTGAAAACTGTTATGTCCCCCCTCAGACTTCTCTTCTCCAGACTACGCAAACCTATTTTCCCCCCATGTTTTTATCTTCACGTGTTTGCAAATTGATTGCTTAATTATTTGCTTTATTCTTTTTCCTGGTACTGAAATTAAGGTGACTGGTCTGTAATTTCATGGGTTATCCTTATTCCTCTTTTTATAGATTGGCACTATATTTGCCCTTTTCCAGTCCTCTGGAATCTCTCCCGTCTTCCATGACTTTTAGAAGATAATCGCCAATTGTTCAGATATCTCCTCAGTCAGCTCCTTGAGTATTCTAGGGTGTATTTCATCAGGACCAGGTGACCTGAAACTATCTAACGTGTCTAAGTAATTTTTAACTTGTTCTTTCCCTATTTTAGCCTCTGATCCTACCTCATTTTCACTGGTATTCATTAAGTTAGAGGTCCAATTGTTACTAAAGTTTTTGGTGAAAACTGAAACAAAAAAGTCTTAGCACTTCTGCCATTTCCACATGTAACCCTTCTGCCCATCTAGTTGGCAGCAACAAGGGCCGGGTTCTGTATCTAGGGGTTCCGTTTCAATAATACAATGCAAAACCGGCTCGAGCCCCCACCCAGTGACCTGGGACAATTACATACCACCCCCCTGGGTACCTCTAAGAGGCAAATCTTCCCCTCTCGCAAGCACGGAGTCTGAGTGTAGCAGAAAATGTTTAATAACATGAGGTAAACGACATCAGCATAAAATTGGAAAAACACCACAAACAGGATTCATAACACAAACCATGAGCAAAACCCACCCCAGCAAATTGGGCTGTGTCCTTTCCCTTGGGTTCTTGAATCCAGCAACCCAAAAACCACCCAAAGTCCCAAAAGTCCAACAACCCCCAAAGTCTCTTGGGTCCAACAACCACCCAAAGTCCCAAAAGTCCAACAACCCCCAAAGTCTCTGTCCCTGGTCAGTGCAGCCCCAGAGTAAAAGGGGGGGGGGCACGCAGAGTGTTAAGGGGCACCTTACGTGATCCGAGGCTGGCCAGCCGTCTGTTTCTCCGTGAGGGTTCCGCCGCAGCCTTTACCACAAGCCAGTCCACTTTCCTGCCATCCCACGAACTGCTCCGCTCTACAAGCTGCTCCGCTCCGCTCCGCTCACCGACCTGTGAGCCGTTCCAGCCGTCCCCGCAAACAGCTCCGCTTGCCGTTCCTTGGGCCACTCCAACCGGCCCTGCAATGCTCCATGCCGCTCGCTGCTCCTCCAGTCGTCCCCACAAATTGCTCCGCCAGCTGCTGAGCAATATAGCTTCAGGCTCCCCCACTAGTTAACACAGCACTCAGTGATCTCAGCTCTTAATAACATCAGCTCTTTTGTGATTTCAGCTCTTAGCAATTTCAGCTCATAGTATAGTAGGGGAGCCCCAGTGCTGGTGCACCATTGGCCCAAAGTGAATTCAGCTCAGCAGCCTGTAACTAGACTCCTAAGGGAATCAAAGTTAGCTCTGACATTCAACAGTGGAGAGAGGAGGCGGTGCAATTGGTGTTTCAAACCCTCAGAGGGGGCCCATACCATCAGGTACAAATACCTGTCCCCATCCTCTCTCAATTCACTGGGTTTTGTAACCCATGCCCCTTGTCAAGCAAGTGCTACTTAGTAATGGTGAAGGACTCACTCAGTCCTTCTGTCATACAACAGTTCCACTGGCCTTGATTCACAGAATCAGGGTAACAAACCTTTATTCTTCCTGCCCCAATAATAGAGAAACTGGGGATCCCACACCAGCCAAAGTAACCACTTTCAGTTGCTGTGTTTCATGCCAGGCGAGTGGGTGTGCCTATGCAAACAAGATCAGCCCCTGGAATTCTTTTCCACACTCGCCATAATTCACCACCAGATGTCAGGGTAGAGCTCATCCTGATTCTGCTTACACACATTTTCTGTTATTGTTTTTATTGCTAATCTTTCTAGTCTGACTGATTATACCATTAAAATACCATTACTATGCTTGATTTAAAAAAAAAAACCCAAACAAAAAAACAACTAAGTCCTAGAAAAAAACCCATTACTGTGTCATTGCAATGGCAGAAAGATTCTAGCATACATGTAATAGGATCTTGGATATGCATAAAAAGACCTTCTGATGATGCCATTATACTGCGAGATTACAATGGCTAAACAAATTCAGTGGAAATTTCTGAAGACTATGTTTTGTCACTGAAATTAAACAAGACTGCTGAACAGAATTTCTGCTACTGTTAACCTATTTTCTCTTCATTTTGCTATCAGATTGTTCACTGAGGTAACTTCATAAAATGCACTTCTCATGTTTGTGAGGGTCCCAAGTGAGCCAGCAATCACATTTCCTACACTTAAATACAGCATTAACAATCAATACAGCACAGTGAGCATAAGCAACAGAAAAGGACCTGAACTGACTGGTCAATTTCAGTTCAGAAAGATTCAAATAGAAGGCTCAACATTTTCTTAAGAACAAAAATATCAGCTGAATATCAGAGGAATTTGCAGCACTCACAATGCGACATAATACTGGGAAGGTTATTTACCCAATATAAATTTAATATGGAAATAAATATTTGGTTCATGTGCATCACCCACGCGAAGTATTTCTGGTGTGTAGGTCAATGAGAACCTGTTACATTGTTTTGGGGAATAATTCCAGTGAAAACGTACAGCAGGTGGCCTAGTCCTTCCCTCCTCCCCTAAGATGTGACATATAGACACACTGTTCTGTATCAGAAAGAGGTTAATTGTTGATGGTAGTTTCTTTAGGAACCTGATTGGCCAATAGGCCACCCAGGGTATGTCTACAAGGCAGTTGGGAGTGAGTCCTCCAGCCTGGATAGACAAACTCATACTAGCTTCTCTGGAGTTAGCATGCTAAAAATAACATTATGGTCATTGTGGCTCCAGCAGACACTTGGGCTAGCCACTTGAGCTCAGGCCCAGGGAGCTGGATGGGTTAAGACCGCAAGCTGCCACCCACACAGCAATGTCCACACTGCTTTTTTTTAGCACACTAGTGCAAGAGGAACTAGCATGTCTCTATTTTCCCTGGGCTGGGAGGCTCACTCCCAGCTGCAGTGTAGGCATAACCCAAGCTTCTTTAGGTTCCTTCATTCATGTTCTATCGCCATTTCAAACTGGCAGTGTCCCATTGTCATGGAATATGATAAAATGCGAGATGCCACATGCCATGCCATGGTAAGAAACATCACATCATAGCTGTATTTAATAATCTTGCACGGTTTCAATATAAGGGCCCAATCCTCCAGGGTGCAGAGCACTCACAATCATCACTCACTGAAGACCGTGAAGGCATTCAGCTCTTCACAGGAGGATTGAGCTTGAAGTTATTGATTCTTGTAACTACTTGTGAGGTTCCAGATTGTGACCCACTTCTAATTTTGAAGACAAAGTACTGGCAACAACTTTTATTTAAATAAAATAAAAGTTGTTTGTTGAAGGAAGGAACATGTCTTAACTCAAAAATACTATATGGGACTAGGATACTGATGCCAGCTCTGATCAAATCTGTAGATTTAGCTGAAAACTGATAAAACTTCACAGGCCAATTCACTTGTGTACTAGCAGAAGATCAAAAGAGACTGTGTGAATGCGTTTGGTGTTTAAAGTTCATATAATGAATGAGATTTTTTTCAGTTATCTGTATCTTGTTAATATAGTGCATTGTATATGACCCCAATATCTAAGTAACCCTCCAAACATGAAAGAAGCCTTGTGTAATGCAAATGAAGGACTCTTATCAGAAAGGTAATGCATTTTGGGCACTTCAAAGTGAGTGGTCACTGCGAAGGGCATTCAGAGTTCAAAGTCTCTAAAAGCATCCATCTCTCTTGGCCATCAAAGAAGAAACCACTGGATAGCTGTTCTGTCAGATTGTTCTAAGAGAATGAATATAAATATGGATACCAAAGAAAACCCTTCAACTCCAGACTGTCTGGATTCTAACAGGGCAGAATAACTGAATGAGAAGATGGAGATCACCAGAGTTATTCTGCGTAGCCCTGAAAGACGTTTTGGAAACAGGCAGATTACTACATCTCTGCTACCATTTGGAACTATACGCCATGCCTCACCTGTACAGATATTTTGCCTGCTTTAACTTCTCAATAACTCTCATTTCTTTTTCTTAGCTATTAAACCATTAGTTAGTTTACTACAGAATTGGCTACCAGCGTTGTCTTTGGTGTGAGATTTAGGATGCAATTCGACCTGGGTGAGTGACTGGTCTCTTGAGACCAAGTGCAACCTGGAATATTTGTGATTTTTGGTGTAAGTGACTATTTTCCACATAGGCCAGCCTGCCTGGGTGGCAAGATAGACAGGAGTGTCTAAGGGGACTGTCTGTGAATCCATTATTAGACTATTGCAGTACTTTGGGAGTTCACATTTGATACCAGGTTGGTGAAATCTAATTATAGAACATACCACCAGTTTGGGGTGTCTGCCCTGTTTTTGACAGTCTGCTCAGAGGTAGGCACTCATGGTCATGAGTCACTCCAGACAGCATGACAGGGACATTAATAAAAAACTGCCACCATATAATAGGCTTCTTTCTCTCACTATGAATGTGCAGGTCCTTTCAGCTACAGATGTATCAGCCTTTGTGCAGTAACCATGGCTTAGATTCTCAAAGGTAGGCACCTATCTCCCGTTCAAATGAATGACAGTGAGGCACCTTGATACCATGGAGAATCTGGGCCCAAAAGCATAGAATTACATGTACACTTGTCAGTTTTGTTGGATAGCATCTGATTCCCATTAGTCAGTAGCTGAGAGTTTACATCCATTTTACAGACACCCACTAAGCTTGCCATTGTGGTATCCAGAAATATTATCTGCTAAAGGACATTCAGATTCTTTACAAATAAATGGGAGCTTCTTTTGTGTTTTATTTTTATCCAGCTGCAGCCCTTTCCACAGGAAAAAACATCAAAGATTCCTTACTAGTTTGCTGTTATGTTCAGAATAATTCCCAGAACTCTGAGTGATATTTTTGTATCTGCATCCAAACCCCTTTGAATGATTTGCAGGAGATATTGCTTTAAACTATCTGATCACTAATCTTGGTTCCAACTACTATAATTCCTGGTAATGATAACTGATGATCTGTCTGTGATTGTACATATGCCAAGCTTACTTCTTCCACACTTACATGGGAGTAGTTCTCACTGGGATCTAAAGGGGTTACACGCATAACTGAGGGCAGAATTGAGGCCTCTAGATGCAACATAAACATATTCAGTGGCACTAAATGAACCCTAGCCTTCCAATGTGTATACAGATTAAAGTTCTGAGGTGCAATCCTTGCTCTACTGAATTCAAAGGCAAAACTCCCATTGATATCAGTGGGGATAAGATTTCACCTTTAATAGGTTCATATAGAAGCAAAATACTGATGCTGAAAGAACTTCTTTATGTTTGTTTACATCTGCAGTCATTTGTCTAAGGATTCCTTCACTAATAATTGTACATCCTTTCTAGAGTTGGCATTGTTTAGTATATACATACTGTATACATTCCATCAATAGCAGCTTATATGAGGTTTTCTAAGCCACCCAACAGACTATGCTAATATTAAATATAAAATAATCCTTCATTCTGGAAATAGTTTACCTAAAGTATATACTGTGCTGATACTACCACCTAGATACCATTTATTAGTCTTTCATTTGTCTGAATGGGTTGGAACATCCAAAAGGTATCAAAATTCAGACTACAAATGAAGTTACTTTGGATGATATGCTAGCAGAGCTAAACCTGATTTTGACATCTGCTTTCACAATTAGTATTTTTTCCTCTTGCCATTGTACTGATCTAACTTTCTAAACAGAAACTTTCTCCCAAGTGCATCCCAGACATGACATCTGGTATGAGTCATACACTCATTTAAAAGTGACAATTACAGAAAAACACTACAGAAATGAAGAGAAGCACTTCTGAGCATATTTTTTGGGAAAGAACATGTCAAAATGCTGCTCTGTAACCATAATAATCCAGAAGTGTAGTTCTTTGCAGGTTAGTAATCAGTAATTCAGACTGAAAGAATTAAAATAAAATCTCTTGGAGATCACAGATTTAAGATTTCAGCCTCAAGACGACATTATGTTCAGTTAACTTATTCCAAGCTCTGGAATGGACATGGAAACGCATTTCCACTGCAGCAGATTCCGAGAAAAGAAACTACATCCACCCATTTTTGGCTCAGCTGAAGTTGCCCATTTGCCAGACAATTATCTCAAACCAAGATTAAATAAAAGAAGCAGGAGCCAGCATTTAGGGCGACATATTAACTACCATCTGATTGATTAGCCAGGACAACTGGCATTAAGCCTCCTTTCTTCTGAGCTCTGGGAAATTGAAAATTTTTCATAGTTTGTACTATTTGTTCATATAATTAGCTATTCATTTTTTAGAAATAAACACAGTGGGTTTGAAATATATTCCTAGAACATTAATAAGGGTAGATAAAGTGGAGAGTTCTGTATATAATTTATAATTATAGCTTAATGTCAAATACCTACTCAGGGGTTGCTCTGTACCAATAGTAGATAAGTATCATTGAACCAAACAAAAACCTACGTTAAATATCAGTGGTTTAACATTTCCCCCACTGTTCATTAGAGAATAAGAGGACTAAATGGGTGCTAACTTCACTCCAAGAGGTATTGAGGCATGGTGTGGACATGCCCTACAATCTAAAGGGAATTCTTCCCAGGAATGTGCTCATTTTTTGGTACTGTTCTTGTGGAATTTTGAACAACGTGCTCTGCTTAGCTAGCTTTAAGTGTTAAAAAATGTCTCTGGTTTAAAAAAAAAAAAAAAAAAAAAATCAGATTCCAAGGCCAGAAGGGACCATTGTGATCATGTAGTCTAACCTCCTGTATAACACAGGCCATAGAACTTCCCCAAATAATTCCTAGAGCAGATCTTTTAGAAAAATATCCACTGCTGATTTGAAAATTGTCAGTAATGAAAAATCCACCACAATCCTTGATTAATTACTAGGGCTGTCAAGTGATTAAAACAATTAATTGTGATTAATCGCACCATTAAACAATAATAGAATGCCACTTATTTAAATATTTTTGGATGTTTTCTACATTTTCAAATATATTGATTTCACTTGCAACACAGAATACAAAGTGTATAGTGCTCACGTGATATTTATTTTTTATTACAAATCTTTGCACTGTAATAAACAAAAGAAATAGTATTTTTCAATTCACCTAATACAAGTACTGTAGTGCAATCTCTATCATGAAAGTTGAACTTACAACTATAGAATTATGTACAAAAAAACCTGCATTCAAAAATAAAACAAAGTCCACTCAGTCCTATTTCTTGTTCAGCCAATCACTCAGACAAACAAGTTTGTTTACATTTGCAGGAAATAATGCTGCCTGCTTCTTGTTTAAAATGTCACCTGAAAGTGAGAACAGGTTTTTGCATGGCACTGTTGTAGCCAGCGTCGCAAGATATTTACATGCCAGATGCGCTAAAGAGTCACATGTCCCTTCATGCTTCAACCACCATTCCAGAGGACATGTGTCCAGGCTGATGATGGATTCTGCTCAATAACAATCCAAAGCAGTGCCAACGGACGCATGTCCATTTTCGTCATCTGAGTCAGATGCCACCAGCCGAAGGTTGATTTTCTTTTTTAGTTGTTCGGGTTCTGCAATTTCCACATCGGAGTGTTGCTCTTTTAAGACTTCTGAAAGCAAACTCCACACCTCATCCCTCTCAGATGTTGGAAGGCACTTCAGACTCTTAAACCTTGGTGTCGAGTGCTGTCGCTATCTTTAGAAATCTCACATTGGTACCTTCTTTGTGTTTTGTCAAATCTGCAGTGAAAGTGTTCTTAAAATGAACAACATGCATGTTTGTCTTAGTGATTGGCTGAACAAGAAGTAGGACTGAGTGGACTTGTAGTTTCTAAAGTTTTACATTGTTTGATTTTTTGAATGCAGTCATATAACAAAAAATATTCTACATTTGTAAGTTGCACTTTCACAATAAAGAGATTGCACTACAGTACTTGTATGAGGTGAATTGAAAAATACTATTTCTTTTATCATTTTACAGTGCAAATAATAAAATAAAGTGAGCACTGTACACTTTGTATTCTGTGTTGTAATTGAAATCAATATATTTGAAAATGTAGAAAAACATCCAAAATATTTAATAAATTTCAATTGATATCTATTGTTTAACAGTGCGATTAAAACTGCGATTAATCACAATTAATTTTTTTTATCAGGATTAATTTTTTGAGTTAATCATGTAGTTAACCTGAATAATCAAGAGCCCTATAAATTACCCTCACTGTTAAAAATATACACCTTATTTCCATTCTGAATGAGTTTAAAAAAAATAAAAAAATGGGGGTTCTTTTTCTTTGCATTCTGGTTTCTGAGCTTTTATAACAGAGTAAAATTTTCTCCACAACCAACAGGGCTAGAAACTTACTTAAGAAAACAAAGAAAAGAAACAAAGCTGAGATTCTCACATAATCCATTAACTCCTGAAACTGGACCTATTATATCAAATGTCACAAGACTCATGGTAAGATCAAGAGAGCTGACAATGCTATATGAGTAATGGGCAAGTTGTAACCTATGTCTGAGAGGCATGTTGATCAGGATGCTGATGCTGGCTGTATTGAGCAGCTCCTACCGCAGTTTCTAAGGCTATGTCTTTTCTGCACACCTTACAACGGCACAGCCACGCTCCTGCAGCCGCGCCATTGTAAGCGGTGCAGTATAGCCACTCTGCCGGCAACAAAATAAAACCACCCCGCAATGAGGGGCGGTAGCTTCGTTGTCCGGAGTGGGTCTCTCGCTGATGAAGTGCTGTCCACACTGGTGCTATTCGTCATTAAAACTTTTGTCGTTCAGCGGTGTGTTTTTTTCACACCCCTGAGCGACAAAAGTTATAACGACGAAAGCGCAGTGTAGACAAAGCCTCAGTGATACGGGGAGAGAAAAGCACCTGGGAACAGACAAGGAAGAAGGTTGGGCTAGCTTCCCAGATGCCCTCCTATTGTCCCCACCTCTCTCTCTTTGCAAAGTAAAGTGAGGGCTATAAGTAGTCCTAAGGATTCCTTCCCACTCCAGAGCAGAGCAAAGGAAACACAGTCAGGCTATAAACAGATGAAGAATTGGAGTTCCTTCTTGTTTCCAGAACAAAGCAAAGCTTGTGAGCAAGCTGCTAGCAAAGACAGTCTTTGGAGTTCCTTTTCTCCCCTCCAAACAAGCAAGGCTTGGAAGCAGGCTGCTTCAAAAACAGTCTCTGGTGTTTTCGCTGCTCTTCAGATTAAAGCCTTTCCAGACAAGCTATACATCAAGCATTATTACTTGTTATAGTTAGTAGTGTTTTCCTCTTAAGGAACACATTTTCCCCAGTCCAGCCACGCAGGACTGCTTTCCTACTCTCAGGCTAGGTCTACACTACAGCGGACTTCCGACCTAAGATACGCAACTTCAGCTACGTGAATACCGTAGCTGAAGTTGCGTATTTTAGGTCGGCTTACCTGGCGGTGAAGACGCGGGAAAGTCGACCGCTGCCGCGCTGCCGCCGACTCCGCTACCGCCTCTTGTCGAGGTGGAGTTCCGGAGTCGACGGTAGAGCCATCAGGGATCGATTTTACCGCGTCCTCACGAGACGCGGTAAGTCGATCCCCGATAAACCGATTGCTACCCGCCGGATCGGCGGGTAGTGAAGACGTAGCCTCAGTAGCCGCCAACAACTAGCTTCCCTTCCCAGGCCACTTTTAACCCTTGACTTCCCACTCTGAACCCCCTTGGCACTCTCTCACCCATCCACGATCTAGACAGTCCCTGTCCCCCGTCAAGTAATACACCCCATCATGAAGACCATATCAGTGTGCATGAGAGTGGGAATGTTTGATAACCGAATACAAATCTTGGTTCTAAATATAACTCAAAAGGAAACCAATGCCTACTTTTAGGTTTACTAATACGGTATCCTGAAAACATTCAACACATCACCAAATGAGTGGCCCCTTCATGGCCCTATGCACCATGCAGAGTATGCACGTTCCCCTGGTGTTTCAGTGTTGCAGTAAACCAGTTAGGTCCAGAGGGCTCACCAACCAGAGAAATCAAAGGGTTAAATCCTCTGCCTTCAACTTCCCCCCGTCCCTCAAAAAAAAAGGGGGGGGCATTTATATTTTTAAACTTGGATATCTCTGCTGTTCCATCAATCAGACAACAGAAAGTATTAGTAGTATGGTTTGAGCATCGTTTTTTTCTCAGAATCCAACCTATCTTTATAGTTTCACCAGTAAAACCTCACAAAGAACAAACGAAGAGAACCCTGCAAGAACAAAAGTAATGAAGGCAGTAGCTCAGCCCCAGAGTGGGGGTTATCCACTTTATTGCACTGACTGCAGCATGGATGATTACATGCCTTGTGGGCAGGTGGTACGTGTGTGCATTCGGTGCAATTTTCCAGCATTGCACTGCAGGGCCAGTTGGACAGGCAGAACTGCGGAGCCCCAATGTGTGGATGTGTAAGGCCCCACAGGTCTAGAATCCAGGCCACCAGCACTGGCAGGCAGTTGGCATCTCTATTCTGCCGTCCAGTGGCAGCTGTAACCAGCGTGGATCTCCTGTAGCTACCACAACCATTCCTGCTCCTTGCTGCTGAACTCCTGGCTTCGAACTCGGCTTGATTTGGACTTCGCCTCCTGACTCCGATCCTGAAACTTGACTCAGACTCTGACCCGTTGTATTGACCCTGGCCTGGAACCTGACTACGCATTCCTCTGCTACTCCCCACCTGAGGCTTGCTGCTGCTGTGACCTTTGATCCCGAATGCCGTTGTTGGGATCCTGACAGACTGAAATGGTGTTCAGAGGAGGGATTTAGTTTATTAGGAACTGGGAGCCTTTTGGGGGAAAGGAGTGGCCTATTCAGGAAGGATGGGCTCCTCCTAAACCAAAATGGAACTAGACTACTGGCATGTAAAATGAAAGAGTTTTTAAACTAAGGGCTGGGGGAAAGCTGACAGGTGCAGAGGAGCACAAATTCTGGACAGACACATCCCTTAAGGGAATATTGATTAAAGGGGATACTCTAGATCCAGATAAAAAGGAAAGTTGATAAAGTACAGGCAGGAACTGAAGAGAAACAGTCAAGTGAAAAAGAACACCATTCAATCACATGACGGCAGACAATGAAATATTGACACATTTTATAAGTGCTTGTATACAAATGCAAGAAGTCTAAATAATTAGCGGGGTGAACTTGAGTATCTAGTATTAAACGAGGATATTGATATAATAGTCATCACAGAAACTTGGTGGAATGGGACATGATAATTCAGGGTACAAAATATATGGGAATGACAGTAGGTCAGGGGTTCTCAAACTAGGGGTCGGGACCCCTCAGGGGGTCGCGAGGTTATTACATGGGGGGTCGCGAGCTGCCAGCCTCCACCCCAAACCCTGCTTTGCCTCCAGCATTTATAATGGTGTTAAATATATAAAAAAGTGTTTTTAATTTATAAGGGGGGGTCGCACTCAGAGGCTTGCTATGTGACAGGGGTCACCAGTACAAAACTTTGAGAACCACTGCAGTAGGTGGTGCTGATGGGGGAGTGGTACTATATGTGAAAGAAAGCATAGAGTCAAATATAGTGAAAATCTTAAATGAATCAAACAACACCTAGAATCTCTATGGATGGAAATTCCATGCTTGATTAATAAGTGTATGGAAGTAGGAATATACTACCGACCACCTGACCAGGATGGTGATGGTGATTGTGAAATGCTCAGGAAGATTAGAGAGGCTATAAAAACAGAAAAGCCAATAATAATGTGGGATTTCAACGATCCTGAGATTGACTGGGAACATGTCACCTCAGGACAGGATGCAGAGATAAAATTTCTAGCCACCATTAATGACTGCTTCTTGGAACAGCTAGTCCTGGAGCCCACAAGAGGAGAGGCAATTCTGGATTTAGTCCTAAGTGGAGCACAGGATCTGGTCCAAGATGTGAATATAGCTGAACCACTCAGTAATAGCAACCATAATGTAATTAAATTTAAAATCCTTGTAGGAGGGGAAAAATACCAAATAATCCCACCACAGTAGCATTTAACATCAAAAAGGCAAACTACTCAAAAATGAGGAGGCTGGTTAAACAGAAATTAAAAGGAGCAGTCACTAGTGAAATGCCTGGAAGCTGCATGGAAACTATAAAAACATCATAATAGAGGCTCAAACAATAGGTATACCCCATATAAAAATTTAAAAAAAAGGTAAAAGCACCAAAAATGCCACCATGGTTACACAGAGTAAAAGAGACAGAAAAGGACATCTTTTAAAAATTGGAAGTCAAATCCTACTGAGGAAAATAGAAAGGAACAAACACTGGCAACGCAAGTGTAAAAGTATAATTAGGCACAGGGGCAGCTCTATGGTTTTTGCCGCCCCAAGCACGGCAGTCAGGCGGCTTTCGGCATCGCGCCTGCAGGCGGTCCACTGGTCAAGCGGATTTGGCGGCATCCCTGTGGGAGGCCCGCCGGTGCCGCACCTTCAGCGTCCCCGCTGCTGAATTACCGCCAAAGCCTGACTGGCGCCCTCACAGCGACCGGCAGGCCACCCCCGGCGGCTTGCCGCCCCAGGCACGCGCTTGCTGCGCTGGTGCCTGGAGCCGCCCCTGATTAGGCAGGCCTAAAAAGAATTTGAAGCAACTAGCAAAAGACACAAACTAACAGAATTTCTTTTTTAAGTACATCAGAAGCAGAAAGCCAGACAAACAAACGATCAGTTGGGCCGCTGGGTGATCAAAGTGCTAAAGGAGCACTCAAGGAAGACAAGGCCATTGTGGAGAAGCTAAACCAATTCTTCGCATTAGTCTTCACTGCAGAGGATGTGAGAGAGTTTCCTACATCTGAGCCATTCTATTTAGGTGACAAATCTTAGGAAATGTCCCAGACTGACTGTCAATAGAGACGGCTTTGGAACAAACTGATAAATTAAACAATAGCAAGTCACCAAGACCAGATGATATTCACCCAGGAGTTCTGAAGGAACTCAAATATGGCTCTTAAGTAAACTAAGCAGTCATGGAATAAGAGGGAAAGTCCTCTCATGGATCAGTAACTGGTTAAGTGGAATAAGAGGGAAAGTCCTCTCATGGATCAGTAACTGGTTAAGAGACAGGAATAAATGTTCACTTTTCAGAATGGAGAGAAGTAAATAGTGCTGTCCCCCAGGGATCTGTACTGGGACCAGTGCTATAAAACAGATTAATAAATTATCTGGAAAAAGGGATAAACAGTGAGGTGGCAAAATTTGCAGATGATTAAGGCTCTGCTTGAATTATGGGATGATTGTCAAATAATTGCAGCTGAGTTGCAGACAAGACGTGGAAAATTGCAGAAAAGTGATAATGGACCTTTATTAATTGCAGTAATTTGGAAAAGCCAGAGAAGACCTATTTGTTTGAGAAAATTTTGCTCAAGTATTAATGTTACGCTTGCTAATTTTTTTTGATAACCAGACATTTTGCTGCAACTAAATTATAGTCATTAATGTGCGGGGCTGACAGCAGGAGCCCTGCTGTGCATGGGGCTGACAGCCCAAATCCCAGCTGCTATCAGCTAGGATAAAAGGGATTTTACTGTACTAATGGGGGGAAAATGTCTGTTGCAAACCTCAAAATGTATGCAAAATTGTGGACTGTGCAAAGTAAGCTAATAAAAATCAAAATTGCAGTGGAAGTTTAATATTGCAGGATTCGCAATTTCTGCAATGTTGCAAATTAAGTGGGGCCTTACAGATGATACGAAATAACTCAAGATAGTTAAATCCAAAGCAGACTTCAGAGAGTTACAAAGGGATCTCACAAAACTGGATGACTGGGCAACAGAATGGCAGATGAAATTCATTGTTACTAAATGAAAAAAGTAATGCATATTGGAAAACATAATCCCAAATATACATACAAAACAATGGGGTCTAAATTAGCTGTTAACACTCAAGAAAGATCTTAAAGTCATTGTGGATAGTTCTCTGAAAACATGAAATGTGCAGCAGCAGTCAAAAAAGCTAACAATGTTAGAAACCATTAGGAAAAGGATAGATAATAAGACAGAAAATATGCTACTACATACATCTAGCACCCGCACACCTTGAATACTACATGCAGTTCTGTTTGCCCCATGTCAAAAAATTAGAATTGGAAAAGGTACAGAGAAGGGCAACAAAAATGATTAAGAGTATGGAACAGCTACCCTATGAGAAGAGATTAAAAAGATGGACTGTTCAGCTTGGAAAAGAGACGAGTAAAGGGGATATGATAGAGGTCTATACAATTATGAGAAAGAGAGTTATTTACCCCTTTACATAACACATGAAACAGGGGTCACCCAATGAAATTAATAGACAGCAGGTTTAAAACAAAAGAAAGGAAATACTTCTTCATACAATGCATAGTCAACTTGTGGTACTCATTGCCGGGGGACGTTGTGAAAGCCAAAAGTATAACCAAATTCAAAAAAGAATTAGATAAGTTCACAGAGGACAGATCCCTCAATAGCAATTAGCCAAGATGGTCAGGGATGCAACTGCATGCTCGGGGCGTCCCTAAACCTCTGATTGCCAGATGCTGGGACTGGACGACAGGGGATGGATCACTTGATATTTTCCCTGGTTTGTTCATTCCCTTTGAAGCCTCTGGCATTGATAACAGTCTGAAGACAGGATACTGGGCTAGATGGACCATTGATCTGACCCAGTATGGCCATTCTTATGTGGAACTCAGACAAGGAAACTAGAATTCCATGGTCACTTCTCAAGTCTGATTCTTCTACAATAGTTATTAGGTAGTGATTCCCCTAAAGCCATTAACCTAGTTTACATTAATATGAAACCCTTATAAGATATGATTAGCTACATATTCTAAATGTTTGCACTGGAAAGAGTGTCTATAGCAGTGGTCCCCAAACTTGTCAGGGTTGCGCCCCCCCCCCCCATTACCCCTATCCCTGCCCCCCTGATGGGGATCCAGGCTGGGATCAGGGTCACAGCTCCTGGGGGGGAAAGGGGGGCCAACAGAGGTAAGGGGGCTGAGGCTAGGGCTGCATCTGGGGGTGAATCTGGGGTCAGGACCGGGAATGGAGCTTTGGCCAGAGGCCGAGGCTGGGGGTGGGGACAGTGCCATGGCTGGGGGCCAGAGCAGAGCTGGGAGCGGAGCGGAGCTGAGCTGGGTGGTGCTTCCTCCCCGCTCCCCACGGGGCCTGCACCTCCCCAAACATTCCTCCGTGCCCCTCTAGAGGGGCGTGCCCCACAGTTTGGGGACCTCTGGTCTATAGATACGTCTATACTGGAAAGATATATACTGCTGTTGCAATGAGTTAACCTCGCTGGTGTGAGAGAGTTATAAAAGTTAGCTCTGTAGTGGAAACAAGCCCAAAGATTCATTAATGATGGCTCATTATTCTTACAAAATGTTCTGTAGTACATTTACTTATACAGCATAAGATATCATTAATTAAAACTAAACTACACTCCTCAGAATAAATGAAGTACATTTTGTGAAGCAATGTAATTATGTTTTTAATAGCATTTGTTTGCTTAATTTGCAGAGCTCAGTTATCCTCAGCGGGACTCCCAGTCATTAATTAACAAGGTTTCACTGAATTCTCTCTCTCTCTGCACCTCTTTATTAACATCATTCTTCCCTTACTCATATTTTCATCTTTACTTTTCCTCTCATTCTCTTCCTTAAGTTCTTGCACTTGCTCCCTGCCATGAATGCATAGGAATGGACATTACCGTGGAACATAGGTACCTTAGCAGTAGCTTCATAAGATACTGTATCATAGTGTCACCTTTGGATCCTTAAGCTCTTTCTCATCCATGGGCAATAGGTGTTTCCTATACATCATTAGGACGGCAGCTCTTAAAATTACACACCTTGTGGGCATGAACTCCTTGATCCACACCAATCTGAATTCATTTCTCAAGTAGTATTTTGTATCAATTAGGAACACAAAAGCAGGAATTCTTTTTAGTATTTTTGCCGCTCCTTTGTACACAGACTTTCTGTTTGCAACCTGGGTTACCTTAACTAACTTTATGTTGATGGCAATGCAATACATCTCCCCCCCTTCATATCAGGCACTGATCCCATTGTGTGTGCCCAAACAGTGTTGGCCATTTAATTGACTACTGTTGTCAGTAAATATAAAAGTTCAGAAAATTGTTGCTAATTACAAAATTTTGCTGGTTTTGCACCTACTCTGAAAATTAAAATTCAGTGTCTCAACTGCCACTGCATCTAGTATCATAATTAACAGGTTTAATACCTGGAGGTTTTCAAACAAACTGGGATAATGATAGGATTTGAGATTAACAAAATGGTAGTTTATTTGCTAACACTTGGTTTTTACAGGGTACAAATGGCTGATGTTAGTCCAACATTTTTATGCAGTTACTTGAGTCTTTATTTGTTGCTAATCACTTGATTACACTGAGCCATTGTATTGTACTATATTTTATTTTTATATTTATTATAATAATTTTTTACATGTATATAGTGCCATTCATCCGAAAACCTTTTACACAATTAGGGCCTTATTTTTCACTGCCTTGCACATTGCATAAATTATTCACACCTAGCCAAAGTGGGTTTAAAATGCTACCAATCAGAATTCAGCCTTCAGTTACATTGATGGTAACAGCTCACACCCCAGGTAAAAAGCACTGGACAATCAGACTTTTCAACTGATATAAAAGCTACATGTAGGTATAAATTCACCAAGTACTGAAATGCAACAATCTCTCTAGTGAAAATAGCAGATGCTTAACAGTGCACAACACTGCACTGGGTTTAGGACAGGAAATGAAACAAAACTACAAAAGATGTTTAAGACTGATAGCCAGTAATGGTCTGAATTAGCTACAATCAGTTGATAGCAGAAATATAGCTATATATCTAATAGTTAGGAAATAACTAATGAGAGGATGTAATGCTAGTGATTGTTATGCTGGAAGGTGTTAATGGTTGTCATCAAGTAAGTCTTTGATCTACAGACAATCACAGACCAGGTTAAAGCTGATGGGCATGCTAAACACCCTTCTTTCGGACTAAATGGAAGAAGCAATTAAGTCCATTTTGGAGTGAATTAGCTGGAAACTGCGGAAGTTACCATCCAAGGCAATGGGCTGCATGACAAGGCCTGATCAGCTGCCACATCATGTGGGTTGAGGGTTTCCCTGGGTGAAAATGCAAGGACTAGGGGCTGGTTTGGCAAGCTGTGTGTGTATTAGAGGCAGAGAAGCTGGAAGACAGTGAGAGAAACAGTTGTTAGTGTGGCCTGAGAAGGAGCAGCTCCTTGGGCACAGAACTGACTGGAAAGGCAGACTTTGGGTATGTCTACACTACAAAATTAGGTCGGATTTATAGAAGCCAGTTTTATAGAAACCGGTTGTATGCAGCCGATTGTGTGTGTCCCCACATAAAATGCTCTAAGTGCATGAAGTCGGTGGACCGCATCCACAGTACCGAGGCTAGCGTCGACTTCCGGCGCATTGCACTATGGTACCTATCCCACAGTTCCCGGAGTCTCCGGCGCCCATTGGAATTATGGGTTGAGATCGCAATGCCCGAATGATGCAAAGCAGTGCCGCGGGGGGTTCTGGGTACATTGCGTCAGTCCCCTCCCCCGCCGTCACAGCAACGGCAGACAATAGATTCGCGCCTTTTTACCTGGGTTACCTGTGCAGACAACATACCACGCCAAGCATTGAGCCCGCTCAGCTCAGCTCACCGTCACCATATGTCTTCCGGGTGCCGGCAAACGTGGGACTGCATTGCTAAACAGCAGCAGCAGCTTACTGCCTTTTGGCGGTAGACGGTGCAGCATGACTGGTAGCCTTCATTGGCGATCTGGGTGCTGGCAGCCGTGGGGCTGGCAGCCGTGCGGCTGCATTGCACCAGCCCCTTGCCTTTTGGTAGAAGATGGTTTATTACGACTGGTATCCGTCATCGTCGTACTGCAGTGGCTGTCGATCATGGGCACCCGGGCAGACAATGATGGTTATCAGTCGTAGTATGCTATTTTCTGCCATGCGCCCTGTTGGATCATTGCACGTTAGCAGAGTCGTAGTATGCTATTTTCTGCCAAGTGCCCAGTATTGTCTGCTAAGCACCCAGAAGAGGCCGATGGCGATCTGGGTGCTGGCAGACATGGGGCTGGCAGACGTGGGGCTAGATTGCTACACAGCAGCAACCCCTTGCCTTTTGGGCAGTAGATAGCATATTACGATTGGTATCCATCATTGTCATATTGCAGTGGGTATCAGATCGTGCAATAGACCTGAAGGCTTACTGCCAAGCGCCCAGTATTTGCTGCCAAGCACCCAGAAAATGCCAAGGGCTATCAGTCATGCTGCACCGTCGTCTTAAGATGTAAAAAATAGATTTATTCTGTATTCATTTGCTTCCCCCCTCCCTCCTGCTAAACCCAGGCTTTTGAGTTCAATCTTTGGGGGGGGGGCATTCTGTGTGACAGTTGTTTGTGTTTCTCCCTGATGCAAAGCCACCTTTCTTGATTTTAATTCCCTGTACCTGTACGCCATGTCGTCACTCGCCCCTCCCTCCCTCCCTCTCTCCCTCCCTCCCTTCTTCCCCTGGTCCGTCAGATACTACTTTCGCGCCTTTTTTCAGACCAGACGCCATAGCCAGCACTGGGATCATGGAGCCCGCTCAGATCACCGCGGCAATTATGAGCACTATGAACACCATGCGCATTGTCCTGGAGTATATGCAGAGCCTCCTGGACATGCCAAAGCAAAACCAGGACCAGCTGAGGAGGAGGCGATTGCAGCGCGGCGACGATAGTGATGAGGAAATTGACATGGACCTCTCACAAGGCACAGGCCCCAGCAATGTGGAAATCATGGTGTTACTGGGGCAGGTTCATGCCGTGGACCGCCGATTCTGGGCCCGGGAAACAAGCACAGACTGGTGGGACCGCATCGTGTTGCAGGTCTGGGACGATGCCCAGTGGCTGCGAAACTTTTGCATGCGTAAGGGCACTTTCATGGAACTTTGTGACTTGCTTTCCCCTGCCCTGAAGCGCCAGAATACCAGGATGAGAGCAGCCCTCACAGTGGAGAAGCGAGTGGCGATAGCCCTGTGGAAGCTTGCAACGCCAGACAGCTACTGGTCAGTGGGGAATCAATTTGGAGTGGGCAAATCTACTGTGGGGGCTGCTGTGATCCAAGTTGCCAGGGCAATGAGAGACCTGATGATATCAAGGGTAGTGACTCTGGGAAACGTGCAGACCATAGTGGATGGCTTTGCTGCAATGGGATTCCCAAACTGTGGTGGGGCGATAGACGGAACCCATATCCCTATCTTGGCACCGGCGCACCAAACCACCGACTACATAAACCGCAAGGGGTACTTTTCAATGCTGCTGCAAGCCCTGGTGGATCACAAGGGACGTTTCACCGACATCAACGTGGGCTGGCCGGGAAGGGTACATGATGCTCGCGTCTTCAGGCAGTCTCTTCTGTTTCGAAAGCTGGAGGAAGGGACTTTCTTCCCGGACCAGAAAATAACCATTGGGGATGTTGAAATGCCTATCGTTATCCTTGGGGACCCAGCCTACCCCTTAATGCCATGGCTCATGAAGCCGCACACAGGCAGCCTGGACAGTAGTCAGGACCTGTTCAACTACAGGCTGAGCAAGTGCCGAATGGTGGTGGAATGTGCATTTGGGCGTTTAAAAGCGCGCTGGCGCAGCTTACTGACTCGCTCAGACCTTAGCGAAAAGAATATCCCCATTGTTATTGCTGCTTGCTGTGCGCTCCACAATATCTGTGAAAGTAAGGGGGAGACATTTATGGCGGGGTGGGAGGTTGAGGCAAATCGCCTGGCCGCTGATTACGCGCAGCCAGACACCAGGGCGGTTAGAGGAGCACAGCAGGGCGCGGTGCGCATCAGAGAAGCGTTGAAAACCAGTTTTGTGACTGGCCAGGCTACGGAGTGAAACTTCTGTTTGTTTCTCCATGGTGAACCCTCCGCCCCTCCCCCCCCACCCGGTTAACTCTACTTCCCTGCAAACCAACCACCCCACCCTCCCCTACTACCCTCCCCCCTTCGAGCACCACTTGCAGAGGCAATAAAGTCATTGTTACTTCACATTCATGCATTCTTTATTAATTCAGCACACAACTAGGGGGATAATTGCAAAGGTAGGCCTGGATGGGTGGGGGAGGAGGGAAGGAAAAAGACACAGTGCACTTTAAAACTTTAAAACTTATTGCACTGGAAATCATCTAGGCTGGAGTGATTGGGTGGCCGGAGGCCCCCCCACCGTGTTCTTGGGCGTCTGGGTGAGGAGGCAATGGGACTTGGGGAGGAGGGCTGTTGGTTACAGAGGGGCTGTAGCGGCGGTCTCTGCTCCTGCTGCCTTTCCTGCAGCTCAACCATACGCAGGAGCATATCACTTTGATGCTCCAGCAGCCGGAGCATCGACTCTTGCTTTCTGAGTACAAGTTGACGCCACCTCTCCTCTTCAGCCCGCGTTTCAGCACGCAACTTCTCCTCTTGAGCACGCAACTTCTCCTCTTCAGCCCGCGATTCAGCACGCCACCTCTCCTCTCGCTCATATTGGGCTTTTTTAAAATCAGTCATTGACTGCCTCCACGCATTCTGCTGTGCTCTGTCAGCGTGGGAGGCAGTCTGTAGTTCAGTAAACATTTCGTCACGCGTCCTTCGCTTCCTTCTTCGAATATTCACTAGCCTCTGCGAAGGAGTAAGATTTGCAGCTGGTGGAGAAGGGAGAGGTGGTTAAAAAAGATACATTTTAGAGAACAATGGGTACACTCTTTCACGTTAGATTTTGCTGTTCACAACATCACACAGCACATGTGCTTTTGTTACAAGGTCGCATTTTTCCTCTTATATTGAGAGTCTCCTGGTTTGGTGTGAGAGATCACTCACGCAGTGCCAGGACACAGATTTCAGCTTGCAGGCAGCCATGGTAAGACATACAGTCTTTGGGCTTTTTTAACCTTCTTAACATGTGGGGATGGTTTCAAACAGTACTGCCCTCATTTCCCATACCAAGCACCCGTTTGGTTGGCCATTTAAAATGGGTTTGCAATGTAAAAGGAGGGGCTGCGATTTCAGGTTTAACATGCAGCACAAACCCAAGTAACTCCCCTCCCCCACACACCCAATTCTCTGGGATGGTCACTTCACCCCTCCCCCCCACCGCGTGGTTAACAGCGGGGAATATTTCTGTTCAGCAGAGCAGGAAGGGGCACCTCTGAATGTCCCCTTAATAAAATCGCCCCATTTCAACCAGGTGACCGTGAATGATATCACTCTCCTGAGGATAACAAAGAGCGATAAGGAATGGATGTTGTCTGCATGCCAGCAAACACCGGGACCATACGCTGCCATGCTTTGTTATGCAATGATTCCAGACTACGTGCTACTGGCCTGGCGTGGTAAAGTGTCCTACCATGGCGGACGGGATAAGGCAGCCCTCCCCAGAAACCTTTTGCAAAGGCTTTGGGAGTACATGAAGGAGAGCTTTCTGGAGATGTCCCTGGAGGATTTCCGCTCCATCCCCATACACGTTAACAGACTTTTCCAGTAGCTGTACTGGCCGCAATTGCCAGGGCAAATTAATCATTAATCATTAAACACGCTTGTTTTTAAACCATGTGTAATATTTACAAAGGTACACTCACCAGAGGTCCCCTGTGTGCCCTCAGGGTCTTGGGTGAGTTCGGGGGTTACTGATTCCAGGTCCAGGGTGACAAACATATCCTGGCTGTTGGGGTAACTGGTTTCTCCGCTTCCTTGCTGCTGTGAGCTATCTATGTTCTCTCCATCCTCATCTTCCTCGTCCGCCGAACCCGCTTCCCTGTTTCCAGCGAGGGACTGATAGCACACGCTTGGGCTAGTGGTGGCTGCACCCCCTAGAATGGCATGCAGCTCCTCGTAGTAGCGGCATGTTTGCGGCTCAGCCCCGGAACTTCCGTTTGCGTCTCTGGCTTTGTGGTAGGCTTGCCTTAGCTCCTTAATTTTCACGCGGCACTGCTGTGTGTCCCTGTTATGGCCTCTGTCCTTCATGGCCTTGGAGATCTTTTCTAATGTTTTGCCGTTTCTTTTACTGCTTCGGAGTTCGGCGAGCACTGCTTCATCTCCCCAGATGGCGATCAGATCCCGTACCTCCCGTTCGCTCCAGGCTGGAGCTCTTCTGCGATCCTGGGACTGGGACTGGGACTCCATCATGGTTACCTGTGCTGATGAGCTCTGCATGGTCACCTGTGCTCTCCACGCTGAGCAAACAGGAAATGAAATTCAAACGTTCGCGGGGCTTTTCCTGTCTACCTGGCCAGTGCATCTGAGATGAGAGTGCTGTCCAGAGCGGTCACAATGAAGCACTGTGGGATAGCTCCCGGAGGCCAATAATGTCGAATTCCGTCCACACTAACCCAATTCCGACCCCCTAAGGCCGATTTTATCGCTAATCCCCTTGTCGAGGTGGTGTTAAGAAACCGGTTTAAAGGGCCCTTTAAGTCGAAAGAAAGGGCTTCGTAGTGTAAACGTGTCCAGGCTTAAGTTGATTTAACGCGGCTAAAGTCAACCTAAACTCGTAGTGTAGACCAGGCCTTAGAAATTGTGAGCAAGGAAATTGTCTGCTGTTGTTTATTCTTACTGTGTTCAGGAGAACAGGACTCTATGTACATTCTTTATCAATAAACCAGATTGCAGCAAAGAATACCGGGCTCATATCATCCATTTCTCCACTCATGGAAGCAACCTGGCAAGGCCCCAGATATGCGCTAATCACTCAGGCCAAAAGGGCAACACTGTGCTAAAAGATGTGTTAATGTTCTGAGCATAGACAATGTGAATTGGTTGTTTCTAATAGACTCAATCCAAAGTGAGTGTTAATGCAGTTCATAAAGTGCTGCACCTTCTTTCCAGAAAAGCTAGACTCTTGATCCCTTATTAAACACTGCACACCGGTATTCATTTAGGGCTGAGTTGCACCTTGTAGACAAAGCCTTGCACTGGGGGTGGAGGGAACTCCAACCAGCTTTTGCATCAGGGAGCAACAGTCTTGCCCAGAGCTATATGGTGCCCACTCTGTTGGACTGGGGGAGGATGTAGCAATAGCGGCCATAGGCACCGACTTCTTCAGGCACTGGTGGGTGCTCGACCTCCCTCTGCCCCCGGCCCCGCCCCGACTCCACCCTGCCCCTCCCCCAAAGTCCCTGCCCCAACTCCGCCCCCTCCCACCCCACATTCCAACCCCTTCTCCAAAGTCCCAGCCCCAACTCCGCCCCTTCCGTCCCCCTATTCAACTCCTTCCCCAAATCCCCATCCCAGCTCCACCTCTTCCCCACCTCCTCCCCTGAGCGTGCCACGTTCCCGCTCCTCTCCCCTTCCTCCAAGCACTTGCTACATCTGTTTGGCGGCAGCAAGGGCTGAGAGGGAGAGAGGAGCAGAGACGTGGCGCGCTGGGAGGAGGCAGAGGTAGAGGAGGAGGTGAGGTGGGGGGGCGGGGAGCTTGGCTGCCAGTGGGTGCAGATCATCCACTAATTTTTCCCCCTGGGTGCTCCAGCCCCGGAGAACCCATGGAGTCGGTGCCTATGATAGCGGCCCCTCTTCCTGGTCCCTTTGAGGCAAGGTATACCCAAGAGGCACAAGGATTAGGGAGCCGCTGTACCTTCCCAAGTGGAGAGACTGCAACAGCAATAAGCCCTTGAGGGAGAGAGAACAAAGGAGAGGGGAGGTTCCTTGTACATCCTCCTATGAGTCCCGCCACCCGCTCCTGAGAATGGGCCAGTTCTGGAGACAGGCAAAAAAAATTAAATTTAGAAATTGATGAAAAAAGGGGACTTTTCTGTCAAAAATTTTGTGAAAAAGATGTCCCCTTTTCCCCAGCCAGCTCGAGTCATTCCCTTTCTTAGATAAGCATTGGAGGGGGTGGTCCGAGAGAGGGAGCAATTCAGTTTAGTTGTTGCATACCTTTTACTGGAGTGGCTGTGAATTTCATACTCACATTTCATATCCGCTTACAAACATGCAAAATTTAAAACATTATTTAAAATTTAAAACAGTAGCAATGATCCTTTAATGTAAAGGTTCTATGCACCCCTTAAATTTGCATTAGTGTTTATTTTAGTTTAAATGATTTATTCTGAGAGTACAGTTTTTGACATCAGAGCCTTCATTATAACCTACCGTAGAGATTTGCCTTGGATTTAATGTTTAGAGAATGGTTTTGAAACCAGAGCTTAAAAACAAAACAAAAACGACAGACTCCAGCAAACAGACATCAGGTCTTATTTACAATCTGTGTAGGATACTTCTGCTGTACCTGCTGTGTTTCATTTCAGACGTCTGTGTCATCACATATGAAAGGCTTGTTCACACCATTGTTTGTTAAAAAGAAAATCTTTGGTCCCTGCTGTAAATTGTTTCTGCACATCCTTATCTGATAACCATGCAAAGTCTTCAGATCGAATTCTGATCCTATTTAGACAGGTGTATATTTGGAGTAACTCCAGGGAGTCAGTGGAGTTACTCCAGATTCACAACAGTGTAAATGTATTCCAAAGCAGTCCCTTTGAGGGTTTGAAACTAGGATGAAGGTGACAGAAGAAAAAGGTACCATTTCTCAGGCAGAAGTTGTTATCCCCATCTCCAGTCAATTTTGTAATCCTGTTGACAGACCTGTGGATACCGAGGCCATGTTCACTCTCTTGGGGATTTGTCTTAATGCCAACCAATAGTATAGCTGCAAATCCCCAGTGAAAATTTTGGCTTTGTACCAGTGGATTTTGTCCCTGTTTGAAACCTGTGTAAATTGCATGGATGCAAGTCAGGGCTTAGAGCAGTTTACCCTCTCTATATTAGGTATTTGCTCTGGTTTCTGGCCATTGATGGCTGGCAAATCCCCACAGTAGGACAAAGCCTGAGAGGACTCTGATATTCAGAGTACTCTGGGTGAAATTTGCTCCTTTGCAGCGGACTAGCACAAGGGTATGCATGACTTAAGTCTCACTGAGAGCATAAAACATGGTGTAAGTGGTGCATTGACCTTTTGTTGCCTGTTTGCACAGGGGCGAGTTTCACTCAGTATCTAACCATGAGTAAGGCTATGATTTAGTCATGGGTATTTTTAGTAAAAGTCATGGACAGGTCATAGGCAATAAACAAAAATTCATGGGCTCATGACCTATCCATGACTTGTACTATAAATACCGCTGACTAAATCTTAACTGAGGGGGCTGCTGCTCAGAGGAAACCCTGTGGGCCAGTGGCACCAGCTGCTGGAGGCTGACAAGCAGCAGCTGCTCCAGCCGCCCTCAGGACTGCCCACCCGCTGCTGCTCCCGCTGCCCCTGGGACCACTGCTCAGGCGGTCCTCAGGGCCCGCTGCACCAGCCACTGCTCGGGTGGTCCCCTGGGCCAGCTGCCCAGGGCCGCCCAAGCAGTGGCCAATGCAGCTGGCCCCAGGGCCGCTCCAGCAGCAGCTGGTGTGGCTGGCTGTGGGGCCGCCTGAGCGTCTGGCTGCAGAGCTGCTCCAGCAGTGGCTGGTGTGGCTGTCCCCAGGACCGCCTGAGCCCTCGGGTCAGCCACAGTGGCCACTGCAGAAGTCACGGAGGTCGCAGAAAGTCAGGGAATCTGTGACTTCCGTGACCTCTGTGACTGACACGGAGCCCTAACCATGAGTCAAAAATAGCAAACTGCATAAGACAGACATCAGACCCCTGGATCACTGCACCTACTTAAATCTCTCTCTCTCTCTGCCATCAGAATATCCCAGTATTTCTGACTCATACATATCTGCAATGGAAGAAAGTTTCCCCCCAAGTTACATTTCAAAATGTTACTGTAAAATAATATTCAATTTTTTTAAAATGTCTCACTAGTTCACTATTTTCCATTTTCAGTGTGGTCCCACTGGAGTTTATATCAGTCTACAGTGAAGCTGTATGTTGTCACAATATGAAAGGCATAAAAATAACGCTGAATGTTTCAATTTGAGAAGCAACCATTTATACTTTTCGAAAGGAGACAGCCAGCAGTTTTCTTATTTATTTAAATGGGACCCAAATTCTGCAAAAGAACTACAAAAACAATGTTTCTCTTGTGTCTAAAAATGAGGCTTCCCCAGTCGTTGGTTCTAAATCAGATCTTATTAGCCAGTCAAGCAGTAATTATATATGGTTAAAGAGGGGATAGATTGACCAGTTTTATTTGGAAATAATAATTGCAAAAATAAGCAGCAAGCAGCCAGACCTAATGATTTGCGCATCGGTTTTGTATTATTGCAAAGCTTTTTGCTGGGTCTTATTAACAAATTAACTTAAAACACACATGGTGAATAATGAATAAGCTTAAGAATAAATAGGTAAAAACTATAAAAATATGTAATGAATTCTATGCGCTTAACTGAATGTTCAAAAATGGGACGGCAAAGAGGTAGCTTGAAAGAATTAAGACAATGTGTGTATTTGTCTGGAATGGCATAAGAGGCAAAGATAGGATCAGGGTTTAATCTTCTGGATGTTTCATTGCGTAGATGAGAGGCCAATTTAATAATACGTCTCTCAGTACTTAATCCTGTTCTAATAAAGTTAATAGCAAAACTCCCATTGATTACACTGAAAATAGGCTCAGATCTTTAAAGGAGCATATTGCAAACTGAAGTTACATTTCCAGGGCCGTGATTAACCTCCCCCACACTAAGAAATGGGCAGAAAAACTTTAAGGAATTCCCTACGGCATTTCTTTTAAATTACTCCAGAGAGAGCAAGGCTGCCCATGCTAGACTGAGTCACATTTCTACCCGCTACAGCCCAACAGATCACCAGACAACCTGCCTGAGCCAACCTGAATTCCAACCCCTTATGCACAGTGCTTAGTTTGTGCCAGGGCTTGCCAGGACTGAGCCCCGGCACCTCTAGGCTTGGCAGTTCATAGCCCCAGCACCTCTGGGCTTGCTGCACCAGTTATGAATGTAAAAAAATTACTTGATCCCCAGCATCTCTTTCATTACAAATTAAGCACTGCTTATGCATTATAGGACACAGTGGCATATTATATAATCACATACTAGTTTTTCCAGAGGACCCCTGCCTCATTCATTAGAGAGGATGGCTAGGGTTCAATGAATGATGCAGCTGCACATATTCTGGCCATCCAGCCCTAATACTCCACTCCCTGGCAAAGTGGCGCCAATGGAGCTGCACTACCAGGGTCTCTCCTAGGCTTAGTTTCCTGGGGACAGCCCAGGGATGAAGGTCTCTACACAAAGGATACTTCTGCTAGGAGCTGTATTATTTCTTCCCCTTCAAGTATGGTCAGCACAGATCCCACCTTACAGGAATGTGTTTGCTCATGTCACACAAAGCCCAAAAACCTCTAAAAGGTTCTGACCCTTGGGGGCCACCTGGACTCTGTCTCAAGCCGTGGAACAATCCATGCAAGGTTATGTAAGGAGACATGGCCTCCACACACCCTCAGTTCCTTTTAGCCACTGATCCGCATGTCAGAATCCCCTCCATTTCGTGTAGCTTTTTGGCCATTACCATCCCGATCTTTAGTGAAGAGCATTATTGTAATATAGTTATATTAGTGAGTTTTAAATTAAAAAAAAAAAACATTTTTAGTTCAGTTAGGGAAATTTTCTATTTTGAGGGGGAACTTGGTACCTTGGCCTACCCAACCACTACATATGATAGAAACCACAAAAAACTATGGGGTTTATAGACTGTCCTCCTTGAAACTCCACCTTTCTGACCTTCATAGCTGATGCCTGACATGCTTGATTCTATCAGTCTGAATTTTACTATTAAGCTTTTCAAAGACTGTGGTCTGGTCTACATTTAAAAGTTAGATCTAACTAGCTATGTTGCTCAGGGCTGTGAAAAATGTCATGCCTTCTCCAGTGTAATTAGGTTGACCTAACTTTGTGTTTAGATGCAGTTAGATCAACGGAACAATTCTTCTGTTGATCTGGTTACCACCTCTCGGAGATGTGGATGAACTAGATCGACAGAAAAACCCCTTCTGTCAATAGAGGAAGTGCCAGCACTAGGGGCTACAGAAGAATAGCTGCAGTGCCGTAGCTATGCCACTGTAGTGTAGACATTTAATTGATTCTCAGCCTCTGTGAATGATCTAGAGACAGAGCCCTTTGCATTTACTTTAACTGAGGGGAATTGGCTGCAAACTTTAGCTGTGCATTTTCAGACTAATGTTTAGGGGGTATCGTTGTTGTTTATTAACAAGTTCATTATTTAGAGATAGATGTGATTGGGAGCCTGAAAAAGTATCTTAAGACACCGAAAGCAGGGAATTGATTGGGAGCAGGCTCAGCTGGACAGGAACAGGAGGGGCCTGTATAAAGCTCAGGAGCGGGCAACACAAAAGGGCTACAGGGAAGTAGGCTGCAGTCCTTCCCTGGGAGCAAGGAGGTGTGTTAAAGGCTAGTCCACAGTTACTCCCTGAGAGGAGGGAAACCAGGAAGGTAGGAGAAGGCTTAGGGAACTTGTTAGGCCTAGATAATGTGGTCGGGTCCCCCACACAAAGGTTTAAAGTGTTTCCAGTGCCTGGTTTCATCCTCATTCCCTCTACAAAAGTGATCATGTTTCCTCTCCAACTACCTGTCTTTATGTGACACCTGCAGAGTGGATAGTATTATAAATTAGAGGAGTTTGCCTGAGTACATGAAACTGAAGAGTATTTGAGGACTTTCAGATGAGCATTCCTTTTACCTAAAGTTTGACATATGTTGTGCCTGAATATCTTTGAAAGTTATTGCCTATGAAATGTGATAGTTATAAATACCAAAAATGTCCACATTCTGAACAACCTATATTCTCCAAAGCCTTTCCCATGAGAAGAAGACAGCCCTGCATAGCTTTTTATGGTAATTATGAGTAAGAGGTTCATTAAAGTAATCACTGATTCAGGAAAAGTGATGAATCCATTAACAAGATAAAACAAGGAACCTAATTGGTTGCTATTGTTATTTTAGAACAGTGGCTTATATCCTTGTCCTATTATTAGAAAGCTTTCTATAGCTCTGTTTATAACAAGCATCTAAATGAGACAAAACACCCAGATAATTTAAGGAGTGGAAGATAATGGTTTGTTTATTTTACTTCTACACTTGTTAGTGATGGTAATTATTTCTTACTGCTCCCTGGCTTTATTTAGTTACAGTATTCAACGTGCTTTAGTATAATTTCGTATTCAAATGAGACATTCTTCCAGAAGGAAAAAAAAAATCACCCGAAAAAACTTCTATTTTGTCTGCTCAGGTTAAGCTTGGTTTTAGGGAGAAAGGAAATGTAAGAGAACATACTAATGTATGAAAAGGAGTAAAAGATACAGCATGAGCCATCTGGTCAGACACATTTTACACCAGTGTAACTCCACTGTCTTCAATGGATTTACTCCACATCTATACCAGCATGAGAGCAGAGTCGGGTATATTAAAAATAAAAAAAAGCTTTCCCAGTATTCATTTTGGAAAGCTAAAGCTATACAGTACTCCTAAAAATAAAAACAAAATATATAAAAAAGAATCTCTTACAAATCATATATTGCATTACTACAAAATACCTCCCCCACCAGTTAGAATATGTTTAATGAACGTGTTGGTTATTCCCTAATTCAGTCCTTGTTTCAGTTAAGTGAAGGTGTTAACGCTCCTCTCTCTAACGGCTTTTGATCAATTAGTTATTTTAGGCCAGGTCTATACTAAAAAGCTAGATCAACCCAGCTATGTCACATAAGTGTGAGAAAAACCCACACCCCTGAGCTACATAGTTAAGCCTTCCTAACTCCTGGTGTAGACAGCACTAGCTTTGCCCCGCCACCAGCCTTGAACACCCACCCCCATCATCAGCCACTTGACCTTCCACTCACGGCTGGTGGGCGGGCGGCTGGTGAGCAGGGATCCGGCCAGCCGCAGGACTTGCCAGTACTGATGGTGAGGGAGACATAAAATACCGGACAATTTGTCCATTTTTAAGAAAAATTCAGGACACCTGCAGGAGGGCTTAAATACGGGATTGTCCCGTTAAAAATGGGACATCTGGTAACCCTACACATGGGCTTCATCTTTAATTAGATCTGGCCCACCCTCCTGGTGCATGAATTGGTCTCTTAGACCCACATTCACCCAGACACTTAATAAACATCTAACATCTAATCAAAAATTACTTCAATATAATTTGGGTAAAGAAAATGACTATGGGCCCCACGCCCATATGGGTTCCATTGGCTGGAATGAGGCTATTCATGTGAGTACAGGTTTACAGGAGCATGCCTTAGCTTAAATGTTACTAGTGTCCAGCCTAGAAATTACCAAATGTAAGAACTGATGAAACCAAAAGAGCCGAAATGGAATATTTGAACCAGATGATCTCAGTCCCCAAGTAATAAAACCTTTCCTTTTAGGTGCTTAGTGTTTTAATACTTTTTACGTTTCCTAGTGATAAAATCCATGAGAAAACTGCAAATAAAATTACTTCTAATTTTGCCTTTTTTTCATTTATCATACATTGATTTTTTTCACTCCTGTGTTCCTAATGTAACTTGAAATTAATGGAGCTTATTTTATGTAGCCATATCCTTGATCCACATGCACAATTTAGGATTAGAGATAATTACATGCTGTTGCAAAAGATCACAAAATGCTGCCTATATCCTATACAAAGTTAATTTTAATTTAAAAATTTAGAGCAAAAAATTGATCCAAATAATATTTCCTCTAGAAATTATATTAATTTTAAAACCAAGACAGTCAACTTCATACTGTTTCTTAAAGTTACAGTCAATATAACTGTGTGTTTGTACAGTGCCTACCACATGAAGGCCCTGGTCTCTGAGTGGGGACTCTAAGTGCTAATGCAAATAATAAACACCAATATTTTTACCTAGCTACTGACTAAAACAAATACTATATAAAGACAACAGGAAAAGAAGACACAAAGGTTAGAAAAATCAACATGCCCTACACAGTACCATCCTTGTTGTATGGCATCATAATTAAAAACCAGATGATTCCCTGCACAGGAAAACCTTGTAGGCCTTACACCCCACCATGCCTCATCAGGGGTCAGGTTTTAGGGACTGAGGCTCTCCTGTGTTCCCATTGGCCCCAACTCCTTCCCACCCAGAAGTGGGTGTTTCATGCAGTAGAGCAGGGATAGTGAGTAGGAAAACGTTGACTGATGGCCTGAGGCAACGCTTAGAAAAGGCAACATTCAGCAGTCAGAAGAGAGAAAAAGGATTAAAACTTTCCAGATTCATTCTGACATAATTTTGTTGGGTGTTTCACTGTGGCTATCTGATTGCTTGGATATTGTAACTAGGGCTGGTTAGAAAACAAGAATTGTTTCATGAAAAATTTCAAGGTTTCAACATTTGGTTTCATTCCACATTGGAGAGAGAGGAAGGGAAGGAGGGAGACAGACACCCATCCGTGAATACCCAATAACTCAGTGGTTGGAGCATTTACCTGCAAAGGAGGGAGGGAGACACTGACCAACATCATTCCAAAATAGCCAATTGCCTTGTCATTAGGGCACTCACCTGGGATGGGGGCGACTGCTCTCTGCTCTTCCGGATTTGGAGCAGGGACTTGACCCTGGGTTTGCCTCATCCCAGCTGAATGCCCCAACTACCAGGCTATTGGGGGTTATCCCTCACTCTCTCTGCTTGTGACCAGAAATTCCATCCTGCACCTGAGAAATGCATTTTTAGAAACAAATTTCATCAAATATTTCCCAACCAGCAATAAGTGTCACCAATCTATTCTTTATAAGGCACTTTTCTTTTCACCTCTGGCACCAAAACCTAAACCAGCTGAAGTGGAGTCTTTTAGATTTTCAATCTATACTTCAAATCCTTTTCTCATTATAGACTAGAGTAGCCTGAGTTAAAAGTTCTAAGGGAGTTAAACTCTTTTTGAATTGAGAACCAATATTGCTCCAATGTGTGTGAACAGCCAGCAGAATTCCTTTATAAAAACTGAACTTATTCCAACAGTGATACCCATGGGAAAGAGATTTAAATGTAAAAGGAAAGGAGCATTCATATTTGGGTATGGAGGATCCAAAGTCATCGTGCAGTTTTGGATATTTAGTTCTAGACAGAGTTCCTACAATTGTTTTCATTGGTAACGTATACTATAGGAAACACTTACCATAGACAGCATCACCACTGTTACTTCCTTTGGAATCCAATGTAGTAGAGACATTTATCGCATTTCATCTTAATAAAGCATATTCTTTTACAATATATGAGCACAGCTCTAAATATTTTGTCTCATCCTGTTAACATCACACATCTTTGCTTATAGTAAGGATGCCGTTATACTCATTGAAAGCAAGTTGCCTTTAGCCAAGTGATTAAGTAACTTCCATTCATTGCTAAGCTCAGTTACTGTCTGAAATAATTTGTTGAAAAAAAAATCTAATTTCTGCAGTGCACAGATTAATTTTCTCATTGGCACAAAGCCTGAAATTAATGTAACAATTATCCAGTTAGCATACAAAAATAAGGCATTTTAAATATGTCATTTAATATTATTTTAAACATGGCATTTTTGTTCAACATTATGAAATTTTCATAGCGTAATTGTAGTTTCAGTATAAATACTGAAGCAGGACTATTTTGAGAATTTTAAGTGTAATGTATGATGGACAGTATATTTAAACATTTTATTGTTCATAACCAACTTCCTAGCTAGTGAAGACTGGTTCTTGGTAAAATAAGGTCAAATTTAGATAACTTTGACAAGCATAACTGTAATAATTAATAGTTAAACATTTGTCGTATTTTAGGAAAGATTTTGAGTGGCAAAACCGAAGTGAGCATAGCACTTCAAAGATTTATTATTCCAGGCTCGCTACTGTATTTATAATAGTACATCAATAAATAAATACATACTGTGACACTGCTTCAGAACATATTAGAGAAGTATTGAAATGGTAAACAGGGCCATCTCTTGTAAATAGCTAACAAAGTCATGTTAAATAGACCAGAATGTCTGAAATGTAAGTCTGTATGGTCAGAGAATTAGAAGTAAATACTAATTACATTTGTGTTTACCTATATCTGTTAGAAGCTTCACAATGTGATCTCATTAGCTGGTAAGATGATAAATTTATTTTCCTGTCTGTTACTATGTTCTATTGATTCAGCGATCAAAAGGGAATATTAGCAATTAGATGAAATTTGTGGTGTAATATCATTGTTTTTATTTCTCTTTGAAGTTTGTAGTAAACTACCTGTGAACCTTTGAATGGTAAATTGCCTTATGCTATTCAATGCAACCAATTACCTGTGTATACATAGGAAATAAGAATTGACTTCAAAGCACCAATATATATTACCTATTCTTCACCCAAGGAGTGCCCACTGTATTATCTGTGTCAAGAGGCTATCGTAGCCTGGCAGACAGCTATAAAAGAACTCTAGGGCCTGATCCGGTCATCTCAGATCTGCTTAACTTTGGTCAAGGGAAGTTTAAATTGCAAGACAGGACTCTAGCTCCATTTTGGATTACCCTGCAATTTCTCATGGAAGGATTTAAACAGATTCTAAACATGGAATGCCTATTAGACTATAACCTATGGAATTGATTCTGGAAGAACTTTTTGCAGCTCAGCAGCTCACCATCTCTGCTATGAAAGTGACCTAAGAACATTATTCACATCTGTATGTATAATGATCTTTTAACCATAGTACTCGTTTTCTTTTCTTTTTTAAATAAATCTTAGATTAGTTAAATAAGAATTGGTTGTAAGCATATATTTGAGTAAGATTTGAAATATTCGTTGACCTGGTGGGTAATGTGTCCAATCTCTTGTGATTGGTAGAACTTTATATATGGTGAATAAGATTTTAAGTAATCCTCACCATATCTGACTTGGCTATCTGGGTGGGAGCCCAGGGCTGGATTGCTTTAAAAGAGCTGTATTTTTAGGTTCTGGATAACCAGTAAGGTATTGTAGAAGCCGTTTTGTAGCTGGCTAGGTTAATTTAATTATTAGAATAAACCACCAGATTTGGGGATTGTCTTCCCCATTCTTTGCAGTTTGCCCTGATTGAGCAATCTCAGCGTGGTCCCTCCAGTAACTATGGTCACACATACATACATTAAAAAAATCAAGGGGAGGAAAAAATTCTAAGGTCAGTAGTGTAAACCAAATTGCAGTTTCATGGAGCCACATTCAAGTGGAGTTCTTCACTGAAAAGTGACTGTAAAAATGCATTGTGTTATTCGAAAGATATGCTCCCTGTGTATATTCAGAGTGATAAAGGCTTGCTTTAGTGACCAAAAACAAAAAAAAACATTTTCAATTGGCCAATGAGGTAAAATTAGATAAAACCCTAAACAATTGTAAGACCTTTTCTACATGTTACTCTGGAATAGTTATTCTTGTTTAATTCAGAATAAGGGTAGGTCCACACTACCCGCCCAATTCGGCGGGTAGAGATCGATCTTCTGGGATCGATTTATCACGTCTCATCTGGACGTGATAAATCAATCCCAGAAGCGCTCCCCCGTCGACTGCAGAACTCCTGCTCGCCGAGAGGAGGAAGCGCTGTCGACGGGGGAGCTTGCCTGCACCGCGTGGACCCGCAGTAAGTAAAGCTATTCTCGTAGCTGAAGTTGCGTTTCCTAGATCGATCCCCTGCCCCAGTGTGGACCAGCCCTAAGATAGGGTGTGAATTTAAAGCCGATTAACTATTCCTGATTAACTCCAGATCTTAGGCTACGTCTTCACTACCCGCCGATCCGGCGGGTAGCAATCGGTCTATCGGGGATCGACTTACCGCGTCTAGTGAAGACGCGATAAAATCGATCCCTGATGGATCTACCGTCGACTCCAGAAATCCACTGCGGCAAGAGGCGGTAGCGGAGTCGACGGCGGCGCGGCAGTGGTCGACTTGCCGCCGTCCTCACAGCCAGGTAAGTCGACCTAAAATACGCCAATTCAGCTACGCTATTCACGTAGCTGAAGTTGCGTATCTTAGGTCGACCCCCCGCTGTAGTGTAGACCTAGCCTCAATTCAGAATAAGGTACTTAATTCAGAATAACAGCATCCACATATGGAGTTAATCAGGAATAGTTAATCAGCTTTAAATTCACACTTTATCTGATTCTGGATTAATTTTCAAGTGTAGTCAAGCTGTAACAACTACAAAACATGGAATCCCTTCCAAACATAGCACTATGATCCCAGGACATACAATTAAATAAATTAGTGAAAGAATTATACATACAGTATTTTTATAAATATTGCCATCATGACATTTTTATATTGGCTCTATACTTCTAGTAAATTTACTCTTGGAATGGTTAAGGTCAATTGTCAAATTGCATACAGTTCGGAAGACTGGGCTAAAGGGAAGTTAATAAACACATCTACAAATTAAATCAATGCAACATACTATTGACAAAACATGTCAATATTTAATAACAATTACAGTACACAACCAATTACCTTGATTCTTTTGCTTCTGGCCTGCTTTGTGATGAAAAGGTGTGGTAAAGCCATCATACTCTCCCAGTTCCCAGGGCTCAAATATGGTACCACTCATAGAATCATAGGGTTGGAAGGGATCTCAGGAGGTTATCTAGTTCACCCCCCTGCTCAAAGCAGGACCAATCCCCTGACAGATTTTTACCCCAGTTCCCTAAGTGCCCCCCCCCCCTCAAGGATTGAACTCACAGCCCTGGGTTTAGTAGCAGGCCAATGCTCAAGCCACTGAACTATCCCTCACCCACAGCTGGCTGATTCTCTGCCAGTGACACAGCCCTTGGAAGTGTTCACAGCTGCCAGAAGATAGCGCAGCTTGAAGACAGTTTTATCTTGCACTAGGGACTAGGTCAATATCTGGTAACCCCAGGATTTTGGGAATGTTAAGGTGGTTTAAGCCACCTTTTTATTTCCTCCAGGCTTTCACTGAGCATAGCTTGTAACTGGCTCAATACACAGGAATCATTCTAAATACATACAGTTTAGCATTCCATCACTGTTGACAGCAAATTTAAGCATATTATAAACATGCAGCACAGAAATGAATTAACCTAAGTAACACTGGATGATTGCAATGCTTTTAGAGTTTGCTTTAGCATGAACTTGAAAATTACTAATGGGGCATTGTGCAGTTTAGTCATAGTATAAGTAGTTAGGAATCATGCGTTATGCAACAGTGCAGCAGGCTCACACCAGATAATTTAAACTTATATTTATAGGCACAAGTGGCTGGTTTTCCAAGTGCTTGTTAATGAAATTCAGCTTGACCCATTACAGCATAATAGGTGGGTTTGGGGGTTTCTACATCTATCTAGTGCTAATTTATCCTAGTGCAGGATAAAGACCCATTTAAATGGAATAAGGGTATTGGCACCACACTGTGCATCCATGTACAATTTACCTAGCAGTGCAAAGCCTTCCACACTATTTACTCCCCCACAGTGAGACTGCCAATCAGAGCCACCCTGTCTCTCTTCTCACTGTGTTCCACAGAGAGGTTCACTGTGCCAGCTGAATAGTTTGGACTTGGGCCATGTGATCTCCACTCATGTAGACCCAAAGGTCCAAAGCCCACAGGCTGGAGGAGCAACCTTGGACTGTCTCTGCTGTAACCTGGCTGTGTGGGTCAATTCTGTCCCCCACTAGTGCCCTGCATTTAAGGTAATTTGTTTGGGAATCATAAAAGAAGAGGTGAATTTCACTCCAAGTGAATAAGCAATAAAATGCATTTTGGTCAAAATGCCTTCTCTATGTTGTTCTATGCCTGTGTCTCTTATAAGCTAGCAGGTGACAAAACTCTGCAGAATGTTCATCTCTTGAACCGTTTAGCAGTTACATCCAGTCACATAAGTGCAAAACAAAATGATTAAACAGTGGCCTCAGAATTTCCAAGATTAGGCAGACTCGGAAATCACCATATTCTTTGTTAGAATTAATATTTGTAAAAAAATTCTGCATTTAAATGCAATTTCTAATAAAACAATACAATTTTCTCCTTTTGTTATAGTAACCATTACATAGCACTAGAATGAGGATGTTTTAAGACACTCAATATTTGGACTGATCCAGAGCTTTTGAGTTACATCGTTATTTTGCATTTCAGTAAGACTGCTGAAATTGTGATAATACTTCCACTACAAACATAGATAGTCTGTTTCAGCTTCAGAGGGCCTCTCAGAGTATGCTGGTCAATAACTACATATCCTGTACTATCCACTCTTCTCTGGACAGTACATATATATTGAGTCCATTATTTCTTTAAGGGAATAATATGGTTACAACTTGATACCCCAAATGGCGTTACCCAGACACTTCAATTTGAACACACTGGATTAGATAAAACAAGTTTAACTACAAAGAGATAGATTTTAAGTGAGTACAAGTAATTTGGCATAAAAGTCAGAAATGGTTACAAGAACAATAAGGATAAGAATGTAAGAACATGAGAACGGCCATACTGGGTCAGATCAAAGGTCCATCTAGCCCAGTATCCTGTCTTTCAACAGTGGCCAATGCCAGATGCCTAAAGGGAATGACCAGAACAGGTAATCATCAAGTGAGCCATCCCGTCACCCATTCCCAGCTTCTGGCAATCAGAGGCTAGGGACACCATCACTGCCCATCCTGGCTCATAGCCATTTGTGGACCTATCCTCCATGAATTTATCTAGTTCTTTTTTTGAACCCTGTTGTAGATAAAACGCTTACTGGTGTCTAACTTAAACTACATTAAATTCAAAGCAAAGTTTTCTTGCCACATGCTTAGAGGAGTTTTACTGACCAAACTCTTTAGATCAGGACCCCTCCCTCCAGAGTCCAATGGCTACTTCCTTTGTCTCTTCAGGTTCAGTGGAAATAGGTGAAAGGATAGTCCCTGTTTTTTTTTCATTTGTTTGAACTTCCTTTGTTTTCCCTCCCTGCCTAATGACTCTGTTTACTGTTTAAATGCAAATTAAGGCAAGCACACATTCCTCTGTTTAGGACAAACCTCTCTGCCAACTTCTGTTTGGGCAGGGCTGTGGGGTTTGGAACATGTGTTACCACCATCATATATGGGAATCTTAACTTCACGTGTATTGTTGCCACACATTTTACCAGGACAATACAGATCAGCAAGTTATGAGTTTTTAAATGATACTTCACAAGGCATACCTTGTACAAACGTTATTACAATAGTGTCAGGTGTGAACACGGGTTTATTCTGTCACAGAAGTGCTAAAATACTAGTGTGGGCCTTCACAATAAAAGTATAATGTAGTGGGGAAAAAAAGATAACTGCGCTTACTCACATAGTTCATGTTCACGAGGTATATATTTTCCTAGCAGTGCAGAGGAGCAGCATGCCAAAAAATCTCAATTCAGTTGAAACAATAATTTAAAAAAAAATTTCCTAATGAAAATGCAGTCAGATCAATTTTGTGAAATAAATTGCTCCTGAAATGGGAATGTATGAGCCAAGTTTCCACCACGATAATGTATATTTTAATGTTGACAATCAAAAACAACAAAAAAGGTATTATGGAGAAAACAAGCTGAACACTAAATACAAAATAATGACAAGTGCTGTACTTTTGTGTATGCTGATCTTATTTTTCATTTTATACATTACTCTTGTATGTGTTAATATTTTGTTCTGTTGTGCATTTAGAGTGATTGGGTGCTATATAAAAACTGAAAATATACAGTGCTATTTTTGTTTCTTCCAAACTAAGTATTAGTTTTCTTCAAAAACCCTTTCAGAAACGAATTTAGAAAAATCATTAATTTTCGTACCTATGGTATAAACTGAACCATATTATTTAAGTGAAGCAAAAGCAGATGAGCTACACTGCAATCTGTGGAAGATATTGGAGCAATCTGTACAAAGACACAGCAACATCTCCATAGTCAAAATACACACTGTATCCTGATTACTGCTCAACTATACCTCCAGAAGAAAATCCTGCTGTCTCTAGTAAACGATTATTTGATATCTGCTGTGGTATAAATGCCACATTGATCGACGTGGCATTTATACCACAGCAGATATCAAATAATAGTTCAACATGGCATGCATGCAACTGATGGTTTACATCAGTCAGATCGACTACATCATGGTGCAAAACCAATTTCATTCTGGGATCAACAGAGCTAAAAACAAGGAGCTCCCCAGTGCTGATATTGGAAGTGATAATGACCTTGTGATGCTAAACTTTTGGCTGCGGCTAAGGAAAATCATTAGGCTAAAGTTCACCAGAATTAAGTTTGACTTAGAAAGACTTAGAGACCAAAGCATTGCAGAGTCATTCCAAGCAATGATCAGTGGAAAATTTGCTCTGCTGCTTGCTCTAGAGCAAGATGTAGGAACAATGACCAACGATTTCAACACTGTAATGAATGAAGCAGGAATGGACATTCTTGGGAAACACCATAAGACGACAAAATCATGGGTCACAAATGAAATATTACAAATGTGGGACATTAGAAGAGAACTCACGAGAGACAAGAACAGCACTGAGGGAGCTGATAAATACAGAGTGATTGGAAAAAAGATCAAGAAAGGAATGATGGTGGCCAAGGAGATATGGATCAAAAAACAATGCTCTAAAACTGAAGAGCGTATCAATAATAAAAATAGCAAATGAGCCTTCCAGGTTGTAAAAGATCTGATAAAGGAAAGATGGACCAAAGCTAATGCAAATCAAGACAAAGAAGGGAACAGTCTTACAGAAGAAAAGGACATCATCAATAGGTGGACAAATTACTGCTTTGATCTATACAATCACCAGACAAATGGAGATCCTAGTGTCCTAGACAGCCCAGATTCAACAAAAGAGGATGACTTTCTAATACTGTGTGAAGAAGCGAAGAGAGCTGTGAAATCACTCAAGAACGGAAAGACTACAGGTATTGACAACATCCCAGCTGAACTTATGAAATTCAGAGGACAAATAGTAATAGATGTACTCACCAAGATCCGCAATAAGATCCGGCAGACCAGTGAGTGGCCCTCCATGTGGACACAGTCACTAATCATCACTCTGCCAAAGAAAGGCAACCTGCAATTGTGTCAAAATTACTGGACCATAAGCTTAATTAGCCATCTCAGCAAAGTGATATTGAAAGTCATATTGAAGAGATTGAAGCCACAAGCGGAGAATATCATCACTGAAGAACAGGCTGGCTTTCGTGCTGGAAGAAGTACTACAGACCAGATTTTCAATCTTTGTGTTCTATATGAGAAGTACTTACAACACCAGCAGGACATCTACCAAGGTTTTGTTGACTTCAAGAAGGCATTTGACAGAGAATGGCATGAAGCTCTCTGGGCAGCCATGAAGAAGTACAATGTTGGTTGTAAGCTTATTCTTACCATTAAACAACTGTATGCCAAGGCCAGCAGTGCAGTTCTCATCAATGGCACAATAGGAGAGTGGTTTCGTACCACTGTTGGAGTCCGGCAAGGCTACCTTATTTTGCCCATGCTGTTCAACATCTAATTGGAGCGTATAATGACTGATGCCCTAGAAGATCACACATGCAGAGTCAGCATTGGGGGTGAACAATCTCAAATCTTTGGTTTGCTGATGACATTGATGGCCTGGCAGGTAGTGAAGATGAACTTGCCAATCTTGTGAAATGATTGGATGAAACCTCCACAAAATATGGTATGGAAATCGGTGCAGAGAAAACCAAGCTGGTGACAAACAAATGTGACTGGATCAGCTCACATAAGTGAAAGAGTTCAAGTATTTGGGGGCAATTATCGCGGATGAAAGATCAAAGGCAGAAATTCTGGCAAGAACTGTGCAAACAACAGCAACAGTGGCAAAGCTAAAGCCAATTTGGAGGAACAAGAACATTTCCCTGGAATCCAAACTAAAACTGCTGCACGCTGGTCATCTCCATTTTTCTGTATGTGAGAGAGACATGGGCCCTTACGGCAGAACTTCAATGGAAAATACAGGTAGTAGAGATGAGATACTTCCGTAAAATCCTGGGCATCTCCTACTTCAACCACTTCACTAATGAAGAGGTCCACAACATCATCACCCAACACACTGGGTCATATGAAGACCTCCTGATGACCATGAAGAAGTGCAAGCTGAAGTGGTATGGCCATGTAACAAGATCATCTGGCCTATCCAAGATCATCCTCCAAGGGACAGTACAGGGGAAGAGAAGAAGAGGTAGACAGAAGAAGAGATGGACTGACAACATAAAAGAGTGGACAGGAATGGACTTTGTGGATACTCAAGCACTGATACACAATTGTCAGGGGTGGAGACAACTGGTTGATTGCTCATAAATGATGGTGCCCCAATGACCAATGCGGTTAAGGGAGTAGTGATGATGGTATAAATGAAAAAACTACACTTTAAGAACCATGCAAAATGGATCTCTGAGCAGAGTTTGATCTAAATCTATTTTAAGTAATCAATTGTAATATAACTAGAATCCAGACATTACAATAAATGCTTCTGCTTAGTTACAATACAACTGTTGTAGGTTAATAAAGTCACTTGATTAAAAACATTGAAGGGTTAATAATTGTCACAAATTATGCATTTCATAATTCCTATTGCTCAATATAAGTTTGCGATAATGAATTGTTATTTAATTAACTTTACACTGTTGTCCCATGAAATCAAAAACTAAATGTATTTAGAACATTTAATTTAATGTCTTAAAACTCATGATAAACCTCCAAGTCTATATTCACTAACAGGGCTTCCTGGAAGCACATTGTATTCCTGAACTGGACACATACCATGTTATGGAACTCCTCCAAGATTGACCATGTTAAAGTTACTGTTAATCTGCATTTGTTTTCATCTTGGCAGAATCTCTCTGGCACAGGAGAAGAATTTTCATTACTGTTCTTCACTGTTGCAGAGACCCAATTCACTTCTAATGAACAATCTAATTCTCTCTACTGAAAACTAAAAACATGCAAATTAAGCAGTTGGATTTCACCTTATGAATAAACAGTGTCACAATACAACATTAAACAACAACTCATAACACTGATAAATCAATGTCAGGTAAGATATCTGCATATACTTTCATATGGGCCAATTAGGAACATCTCTGCAGCACAAAATATAGCTGTGAAATACAAAGCCAGTTTCAAATAAGTTAGGAGTCAGTGTTTCAGGAATAATCCTAATACGCAACACCAGGCATCAGTGTGATCCAGTATTGTCAGCTAAAGCATTTCAGCAGGAATTTGAGAAGGGTACTGCAATGCATGAGATATTAGAATGAGGTGTGTCACATGAGGGGTGTACTGTGTGACTCATTTCATGTATTTTCCTTAACTCACCACACTCACTATATTCCACATAAAAATTTGATCATACATGTATCTGGCAGTTCCTAGTGCATTGCCCCATCTCAAGATCCTTAAGAAGATCCCTAGGAAAGGGCTTGTGAGTACAGTACCCAACAGGAGCAATTTTATATGGTCTTTTCCTTAAAGATGTACAAAAATGTAAGTCTTTGCATATTACACATTCAAAAGTGGTGGCTAGATGAATATCCCCTAGGTCTATTCTATATGAGATGACCTCCATGTGCTTGAGATGGTACCCTACTAAATTAAAATCTACTGACTTCATGTATGAATCTCATATGAATCACACATTCGTTCATAGTGTATAAAAATGTATTATATTTCAATGCACATTTGTTATATGCAAAGGTAACAGACATCCTCTCGCAATCTATTTTTTCTCTCATTTAATAAGTACAATTCAAACTGCAAAAATAAAACTGAAAATGTTAATTCACAGTGGCCAGGTAACGTAGCTACTATCCAAGGACTGATCTGAGGGCCTACACTCAATCTGCAGCTAGCAAGAAAGTCAGGGGATGGAGGAACCCTTATAAACACAGCCAGCAAGTAGAAAAACCTTTACAAAAATTTTCTTTGAGGAATTAAAAAACAAAAAACCAAGAAAAACCAACCCCCCCAGGACATACTGTTTAGAGGCTTTGAAATCAGACAATTGTGTTTTTTAATTAGTGAATTTCAAAAAGTTCAATGGATTTCATCTCTACATATGAGTGGGATGAAAGAATATCTCAGTGACAGTATATAGGATTGGGTCTCCTTTTGACAATTTTTCCTATGGATAATCCTCTCTCACATTCTCGATATGTATTAAAAAAAAGCTTCCTCAGTATTGTCATTTAGTGAAGTTGCTTATCCACATTCACATGTAGTTGAGCCCATGCAGTTTGTTTCACTGTATTCTGTAGCCTTTTATTTTATTTAAAATGAATTTAGTGATGTATTACCCCACCATGGGTTTGGCTCTGGCTGCTATAGTTTCAAACTCAACAAAATAAAATTGCCTCTGGGGCTTTTCTCAAATTTGGAGGCTCTAGGAACATATGAAGCCCAAGGATAATGACCACAGACACAATCACAAGGACAATGTTTTATCTGTACTACAAATTTTATTAAAGCAATAAGTAAAGTTACAATTATCCATGCATATAGATATCCTACATAAGCCTATGCGTTAATTGTAACTGTAGTCATACTCACATCCTCACCGATATTTTAGGGTCTGATGGACCTCTTGCCAACTGATCATCAGTAGAGGGTTAGTTCCTGCTGGGGTTTTTCCCATGGGTATTCTCACTTTTACCCAACCAGGGAACCCTTTATATATTGTAATTCTAACTACACCTAACACCTTATGTGTATGCATGAAGGTGTCAACCCTTTTTTCCTTATCTGTACTTCCACACCATGAATATAGAGGTACCCATTTTTCATAGGTTGTTTATAGTTCCTCTTATACTCATTTGTGTCTATGCACAGCATATATCATGTGGTCAACACAGACATTCAAAGACGTTACAATGAGATGTCTTGTTGTCTTGGACAATACATTACAGTCGATTGCAATCACCTACTGGCGCATCTTTAGAGTAATCGTGAGATCTTTGGGGCATAGGGTTATTCCTAGGTCACCCACTCATGTCAAGCATTCGTAAGCCTATGGCCTAATATGGCTAAGCTAAAATCTTACAGGTCTCAGCCTCTAGGCCATGCATATCAGCCATGCTTTACTTATATACCTAATACACACTCATCACTCCTAAATACTTATCAGTTCTAAACTTTGATAATCCTACAACTTAAATTGATTTAGCACACATTGACTATATATGAAATAGCATATAATTTGACCATAACATCACATAATACAATGATCAGTGGATGATAAAATGAACTAATTGGCTACAATTCTGTTTAATGGGGGAAAGGATAAAGAGGCAAAGAAGTTGAAGAACATTCCTTTCTTCCAGTGAGCGTGATCTCGCATGTTATTTGTGTTACAATAGCACCAAAAAGTTATCATTTACACTTTGCAAAATGAACTGTAAACTGTAAAAATGTAAACTGGTAGGGTTTTACACACACTTTTCATAGGTGTAATTGACTGCCTAAGGTGCAAGGTAGTGAGAGAATTGGGCCCAATGTAATTTTTCCTATTGCTTGGAGCTGCACTTGGGCTCTGATTTTGTCAATCCTCACAAGCTAAGTAGGGTGAGATGGCATCAATACATGATGGACACCATGGATAGCAAGTGCACAGATGTGAAGTAGAATAGGAAAGATGTATGGCCCAAATATCTAGGAAATGCTAAAGCACTGAAATGCCTTACTACATACTTAATGTCAGCCAGAATCAGTCACAGCTGTAACTGTAACTGAAACCCGTGTATAAACACTTTATAGTGTTATAGCTCAGAGAAAACCTAAGAGCATTATAAAGCCACCAGGAAACTCTCTCTTGAAATACAATCTGCAAGTATTTTCTCCAAAAGGTTATTTTACACCTACAAACTAGAATTTATTGTGGAAAACAATTACAAGGGCTATTGATCCTCATGCATCAGCCCATAAGGCAGCGTGAGTTGGAGGAAATGTGTGTGCAGTGCACTAATAAGTGATTTATGGGTGTTTTATTCAGTCTTTTGAAGCAGTAACATTGCATACTGACCTAGATGTGGACCATCAGTCTATTCTGGAATGCAGTTTCTGAGTTAATAAAACAATGACATCCCTATACATAGCATCCCTCACAGATGTCTGTTAATCATTTTGTGTCATATGAAGCTAACAGAGAATTAAAAAGCCAAGGAAAACACTTCCCAGAGCACTGATTTATGGTGTGCTATATAACTCACCAATATATATGTATACATACACACACACACACACACGACCGCAGAACTACCGACAAAAACTTAGCACTGATAAAAATCAGAACGTTTAGGCAACAAAAACACGTATAGATTGAGATGCACCCAAACCAGGGGCATAGCCAATATTCCCTCACTTTTAGAGTTGTTTGGATTTGGAGCCATGTAAATGTGTATGGCCATATGTAGTGCATCCAGGACCTGCTAGTGGGCAGCAGGAAGCAGCTTCAGGAAGAAATGCCTGTGTAACTCCTTGGAGTAGCCACAGAGCCTTTAGTGTCACCTCTCTTACCCATCAGGGTGTGGTGACAGCAGCTTCATTTTCTTCCCTTCAGACCCACTCCTTGACAGCCTTTGAGCTATGGAAGAAGGGGCTTCTCATTGCACACAGGAATGACTCTTTCCTGTATGTGTACCAAGAGCCTTGGGGCCTCATTTCTTGCCTTGCCCAGACCTCATGGTGTTGATCTTCAGGCCAGACATGGCCCATTTGAGAGTGGGGCGGGCCAAGGAGATCAGCTGGGAAGGTTTACAGATCCGGTTGAAATCACATGATCTTTAAACTACAAGGTCTTTCAGCCTACACACAATGAGGATGCCCTCCCTACTCTGGTCCAGCATGACACCACACTCTCCTCATTTTAAATCAATCACTCCCGAAAACTCATCTCTTCCAGGATGCTCAGAGTAAGTGAATCATTAACATTCACTGTCTTATCTGAATGCTCTATACTGAGAAAGGTAACATTTTTTCTAAAAAACAAACCCGTAGCGGAAGCACTATGCTGTGCATATGCCCAAATTGGGTAACCATGTTATGGCATTGCTATTTCACTCAGCCTTCTTCACCCTATCCCTCCACTACTGTTTGTAACTCATGTTTCCTATCTAAAATGTAGGCCTCAATCTTGCACAGACTTATGCATGGGTTTAACTTTACGCATGTGAATAACCTATTGAGATCAATAGGGCTACTTGTGCAGCATTACCACTCTTGAGTGTTCAAACCTCATGAGTCGGGCTTACTCAAAATCATGAAATTAGCTTAATTTTTTTTAAAGCAATCTTTTTGGTTCTTTTTATTTGCCTTATGGCTCCTGAGCCTTTCAGGTGCCTTTTGGTCATGTTTCAAGCTTCTCTCTTTAATCACAACTGCTAGGAACTTATCTTTTTTAAATGAAATCTGAGATTCCTGTGAAATCACATTATTTCAACATCTGGGGCTTTAAGAAAACCACCAAATATCAAAAGAAATATAAGAGTTGTACACATTTTTATAGGATTGTAAACTCTTTCTGGCAAGGATTGTGTCTCTAGTCTTCTAAGGAGTGCCCAGCATACCCTTGAGCACAATAATAATAAATAGTAAAATAAATAACTGATAATAAGCAAAATTGGTGCAGCCTTCATTTTAATTGTACTGCTACTTCCTGGCATTCATATTCTAGCTTGATGCCTTGATACTATTTTTCTGAAAAATTGCCTTAGTATAACTTTAAATATAAAGGAAAACCCTGATCATTGTCCAAACAAAACCAAGCAACCGGTCAAATACAATTCAAACCCAGCACAAAGCAAACAATATGTGAGCTTGAAACACAAAAGAAATACCAGCACAAAGATTTAATAAAAGGCAAGTACAGCATGTATACCTTGAACAAGAGCCAGCTGTTGTTGTGTGTATACATTTTTTGTGTTTTTACCTCTGGTTATAACAAAATATACTGGTGGTACATGCAGATGACCTGGATCACCACTAAATACTTCGGGGGCAGAAAGCTTGCTCAGATACTGTATGTCAGGATAGAATGGAATTACATTTTGTACTTAACTTGATTAGTTTACCTTAATTATTGAGGCCCAGATCTTAGTCTTTTCAAGTATGGTATGACATGGATTTCCTCATCTGCAGATTTCCGTTGTTCAGTTGTTAGAGCAGAGGACAGTTGAATTCTATTCTCAGCTCTGTCACTGATACTGTCTAGATTAGAAAGAAAAATTGAGGTTAAGTTTGGGTTAGCTAACCCCAACCTTTCCTCCAACACAGCTCAGATTATGTTCACATATTAAGGAAAGGTCATGGTTAGGCTAAGGTTAGCTAATACATATCAGCTAACCAGGATGTAACCTTGACCTGCTTTCCTAACCTAGACTAACCATAAGTGACACTGGGAAAATCAACCTCTCTGAGCCACAGTTTCTTCATTTATAAAATGGGTGTTGTAATACTTGGCTTCCTCTCAGGAGCATCGTGAGTCTTAGCATTTCTAAAGTTTTTTAGATCCTTCTGTGACAGGATCCCCTGGTACAACCTGGAACTGGGGTATCGCTGTGCCCTCTTCGCTCTCCAGCCTGGCCTGTCTCTTACAATGCTTTGCCAGTAAAAAACAACAACCCCCTCCGGGCGCTGTTATCACTCAGTACAATGGCATGTGGAGCCCCACACCCACCCAAATTGCATGAATGCTCCCTAAGCCACTCACGAATCACAAAGAGAAAGGCACCAGCCAATCCCCCTCTGTCCTCCCCCGCAGCTCCCCAGTCTCGCACCCCAGAACTGCACCATCTTGCCCGGGTCAGAAGCCTGGCCAGTGTAAGTTTATTACCCAGTCCACCCCTCCCTCGATGTGGAGAGGACACACACTAGCCTTTGTAAACTGAGCTAGGATTTCCCAAGCACTTCAACAAAAACACACTGTTTTAGGTAAAATATAAAACAGATCTATTAACTACCGAAAGATAGATTTTAAGTGATAAGTGTTAGGCACAAAAGGTCAAAGATAGTCACCAAAGAAAATAAAAGATAAGCACACGATCTAAATCTTAAACATTATTACACTAGGCAGTATTTGGATCAAGCAGTTTTCTCACCCCCACTGGATGTTTCAGGAAGGTTATAGTTCTTAATACAGAGGTTTCTCCTATAAGCCTGGGACCAGTTTTCTCAGTTCAAGTCTTTGTCTTCTCAGTGGTCTTGTTGCTTTCAGAGTAGGTGGGGGAGGAGAAAGGCCAAAGCATATGCCACTGTCACTTATTTTATATCCTCAGTCCTAGTGCCTAGAAAATACTGTCCTGGTGGGCTCTGCTGAGTCACAGAGTTGAGCAATTCCCCATTGTGAGGTGCTTGTGCAGCCCTCTTTCAGTATTGCAAATCCCTTGTCTACAACACCCGTCTTGATTAATGGTCACTTAACACCTTCCTAGGAGTGGATCACCACCTAGAAGTAGAGACTCTCAAACTTGCAACATATTTCAGTAACAATCATACGGCAAATCTCATAACTTCATACACACTAATGATATACATATTTGGACACAACAATGGGTTTCAGCAAATCATGACCTTTCATATGATATCTTACATGGGATTCTTTGTATGAAATATATCATAATTATATGACAGGGTGAATATGGAGGTTCCAGGGGGCTGCTTTGAGGTACAGAGTACCACACCTTGGATGAAGTGTAAAGTATTATTACTATTTTGCCTGAATCTCTCATACGCAAGAATAAAATGTGTAGTTTTAGTATCCAAGAATAAGATCTATTACACCATGGGAAATAATCTGGTTTTCGTCTACATTGGTAGAGCTCTACTATGCATTTCATGTGCTGCTTCTTGAGCCTTCACTAAGGTCCCAATCTACTAAACACTTAAACATGTCCTGAAGTTTAGTTCCAACGACCAGCCCATGAAACTCAGTGCAACTACTTAAATGAGTGAAGATATGATCGTGCCTAAATTTTGGGGGGATGTGGCCTAAGAGTCAAAATAGTTTCTAAACTCTAGATCTGAGTTCAACTTACAAAAAACAGGCGCTATGGCAAAACCAGCAAATGCAATCCTCAAATCAAGCTACATTGCTTTGGAGAATGAAATGCAAATCCAACACTGTACATTTTGGGTAAAAATTTCTAAAAGCAGCCAAGTGACCTTGGAGCCTAAACCCCATTTTCAAGAGTGACTTAGACACTTTGAAACCTAACTCTCATTGAAAGTCACTGGGACATTGACTGTCAAGTCACTTTTGAAAATGCCACTTTAAAAATAAAATTAAAAACTACCACATTGTCGCCATGATTCTTAAATTATTTAAATCCCTTATTGATTTCATTGGATTTTATTCAGTCTGGGCAAGTATTTGGCGGTCTGCCCTGTCCCGATTATGTTTATCATGAGTTGTTTACTTTATTTACGATATGATTCAAGTAGGTACCTCTATTAAATATCAAATTGACAGATAAATCAAGAAAATTAAAAAGTGAGATACGTTACAAGACTAAGTCAATGCCAAAGAACCTTAGGAAGACAAACCTTTGGGCTGGAGATATGATAATGGCTTGGTCTAGCTCTACCAGAACTAGGGAATTAAACTGGATTTCTCTGGATATTTGGCCTGTTATTCTGATAATATTTTTAACAGAGTTAATAGTAAGAGCCTTTTATAGTGGTATTTGTTATTTATTTCAATGGAGATATGCCTGGATTAATTTGACACACTGGCTGAATTTCTGCCAAATCTTTACTACAAAAAAAAAAAAAAAAACCAGCACTCTCCTAGACCAGTTTTATTCCAGCACTCCACTTGTAAAGGCATTTCCCCAAACAGAACAGTGCTAAGAGGCTGAAAAGCTTTCACTGGAACACCTCATTGCCCTATTCTGTGGACCACCAGCCCCAATACCGGAAGAACTGGGTGAAATTTTATGGGCTGTGCTATGCAGCAAGTCGGACTAGATAGTCTAGTGATCCCTTTTGGCATTAAAATCTATTAATTTTACAAATAATTTCTTATGTTGTCAGGGAAACTAATTTTTCTCTCTCTCCTATCTCGGTGATCCTTGCTGCCAATTATGCAATCATGGGTTAATACATTCCAGTCTTGGGGCTAGATGTTTCCTCTTCTTCACCAGTCCTCCTGAGCAGCAGTAACTACAGTTACTGGTGGATAGCCTCTCTTTACAGGGCACTAAGCACCTGAGAAACCTGCTAAGAACATATGTGCTGTGAAAGTGACAATATGCACTTCAAGTACTACTTGTATTTACTGTAAGAAGGCAATTGCAGACCAACAGTGTTAGTATGTTGATGGATGGAGAGAAAAAAAAAGCTGTACACTTACCCTGAGAACCAGGCAAAGAGCCAAAGGCTCATAACCCCACAGCTTGTCAACAATGTTCATTTACTGGAGAAAGCCACTTGGAATATATAATGTGACAAAGTTCCTCCTCTATCTTGGTGGGTCCTGCGCTTATTGGCGGATTTTTCTTGCCTCAGAGATTCACCATGTGGGTTGGGGAACAGCCCAGAGACCTTCCCCTCTGGAAGAACCCACAGTCCAGGTCAATTGGGAGGTTTGAGGGGAACCCGGGCCTACCCTCTACTCCGGGTTCCAGCCCAGGGCCCTGTGGACTGCAGCTGTCTATAGTGACTCCTGTAACAGCTGCATGACAGCTACAACTCCCTGGGCTACTTCCCCATGGCCTCCTCCAAATACCTTAATAATAATTATAATTAATGGAGATATCCCATCTCCTAGAACTGGAAGGGACCTTGAAAAGTCATCAAGTCCAGCCCCCGCCTTCACTAGCAGGACCAAGTACTGATTTTGCCCCAGATCCCCAAGTGGCCCCCTCAAGGATTGAACTCACAACCCTGGGTTTAGCAGGCCAATGCTCAAACCACTGAGCTTAGTCCCCCCTTCCTTAGTCTCACCACAGGACCTTCCTCCTGGTGTCTGATAATGCTTGTGCTCCTCAGTCCTCCAGCAGCACACGCTCTCAGCTCCTTGCGCCCAGCTCCTCACACCCACACCACAAACTGAAGTGAGCTCCTTTTAAAACCCAGGTGCCCTGATTAGCCTGCCTTAATTGATTCTAGCAGCTTCTTCTTAATTGGCTCCAGGTGTCCTAATTAACCTGCCTGCCTTAACTGGTTCTAGCAGGTTCCTGATTACTCTAGTGCAGCCCCTGCTCTGGTCACTCAGGGAACAGAAAACTACTCATCCAGTGACCAGTATATTTGCCCTCTACCAGACTCCTGTATCCCACTGGTCTGGGTCTGTCACAATAATAAACTTGAGAACCATACCTTTTACCTATGCTGTGGTTTTCTGAAATATTGGTAAAGATTAGGGCAGGAAGATAAAGCAACTTGCTTTTAGATTCAACCAGATAATGGAGCAGAAGTAGGAAGACAACCTTCTGTTACCCTCATAACCAGAATATATACTAGCAGAACCATGACAGGCATTTACAGAAGGTCATGCGTCTCCTGCTTAGAGCAGTTAGCTGCAGGGCGTTTTATCAGTCTGCCTCTACATACCCTTTCTCCTCATTGTTTGTTCATGTAGCCCTCATATTGTCTGAAACACTTCCCATGTTTACCCATACGAGCTTCATCTTTCACAAGAGTCCAAGGCTGTCCGCAAAGTCGAGAGCCTAATAAAAATTATGTTTGTTTCATTGAATTTCAGTTCCAGGCTTTTGTGGCAGCTGAACCAAAGAATCCCACAGAACTTCTACAGCTAGATCCTTGGAAGTGCAGTTGTTGATCAAATGTTCAGGATTACCCAGTTTAAGGATGTACCAGTTTCATTTCATGTCTGGTGTAAACTACAGTACTTACCTAAGCACCAATGTGACAGAAATATCCAGCCTGCTAGAGCACTAGCCATAATAAAGGGACAGACTCTCAGAAATGTCATCCCACATGACTTTATTCCTTGATGTCCCTGGAATATGTAAAAGAGAGAACATGCTCTCTTGCTTGACTTTAATTTTTTTTTCTTACTTCATTTCAGGTTTATTGCTCTCTTATAAACAAGGCTACTGACAATTTAGGCAGATTTTTTGATTTAACTTAAAATATTTATATTTAGTATTTATTTTGAGTATTTTAATTTATAAAATTATGAGATAGAGTTTCTTGTAAATGCTATAAAACAGGATTCAGCAAGCCATATATATTTAACAATGATTCCAACATATGTATCTTAATTGAAATCTGACAACATTTTGGGGCTTATTTATTATTAGTGAAACACTAACAGTATGCTTCCTTCTTTACAAAGTACAAACTAAACGCGGGCACCAGTCCTATAAAGCCTTATGCATAAATTTAAATTTGAGCATGAGTAAGTGTATGCAGGATCAGTAGTTTATAATCCAAACACCCAATCCTTCAATTAACAGTCCACCCATAAACAGTCAATTGCAGGATTGGTCTCAGAAGTGTATTTCCAAAAATCGGACAAGACTAGAGAACTCAGAAAATAATTATAACATTTAATATTTCATATATATATACACACACATACACACACCATTAGTTTTGATGACATTACAGTGATATATACTACTTTTTATGGACTTCATAGCTGAATGGATTTTCAGGAAGGATTAATAGAGCGGGAGACTGGTGCATTTTTATAAGCAATTTGTTCCAGGCATGAGTCAGCATGAAAGACCACCAAAATGACCTGATCCTGCACTATTAATGGGACCTTTGACACTGACTTCCCCAAGTGGAAGATCAGCCCCATAAATTGGAAAAGGATAAAGAAACAAAGAGAAGGATGAGGTGATATCACTGGAGAGTGAAGGCATTATCTTTATTTTCAGCAGACTAGCCCTAGCATGTGGATTAAAGGAAAAAGTTCAGGTTAGTCAGTAGCTAGTTTGTGCCCATAGGACAAAATGAATTTCTTCTAATGAAATTCTAAACACACACTGGATAAATCTCACCTGGCAGTATTATGTTAGCACAGCCAGGCTGAAATTCAAATATAATTCCCACATCAAAGCTAAATGTAAAGCCAGTTAGCACTGACTGTGAAGCAGACACAGATCTTTCGCAATGGTTGTAGAGACTTGTCCATGCAATTATCCTTTGTACTTTCTCCAATAATTTTGGGACTGAGTCTTGTTATATTAATTTAGATGGAATATATGGGTCAAAGGTACTAACATATACCAGTAATTGTCCAACATTAAACAGTTTTAAACAAGTATACTGAGGTTTGGTATACAGAGACCATAGCCTTCTTAGTATCACAAACATACCATTAAACATGCTTTTAGTCTATTAAAAAGATACAGAAAAGAAGGACAAACAGTTAAAGTATTTGAAATGTAAAGTAAGGTTTTCATTTTTAACATCCCTTGACCCACCATCTTTAGATGGAGAGTTTTTAGAAGGAAGAAACCCTTGTTTAACAGTCTTTTAGATGACATCAAAGATGGTAACTGCTTTTGGGGGAAAAGAGAAGTTAGTTGAGCTTGGCTGGAGACATCATTGTTGCTGTTGTTAAAGTCCAGTTTCATTTCCTAGAATACAAATCCAGAGAAACACAAAAAGGGGAGAGAAAAAATAGAAAATGCAGCTTCTGTCTCTGGTGAGGATTCCCACAATGCAATCTTGCTGCTGGGGAAACACAGGCAGAGCACACGTTCTCATCACCTACTTGGAGACCTGGAAAACTTATACCAGCGTTGGGTTCTTTGAGGCATTGCTTTGAGTTCCTTCTTCCTGGTCATAGGCTTACATCAGAGTTGCAAAATATGCAGTCTTGGTCAGCTAAACCAGACTCTTACTAGACAGAAGGAAACAGAAGAGGGATAGGAAAGAGAAGGAATAAGGTGGTGAACATGTCAGGGCTGGGAGAGAGAGAAAGACTGGGAGTCAACCAGAGCCAGTAGACATGGTGGTGTCATCTAGGTCTCGCTCTCTCTGGCCTGGTCTGATCAGGACATCTCTCAGGATTAGGATGACGAAGGTCCAGTGTCCCAGGAGAGTGTGGGTAGCAGCCATGATGTTCACTCCAGTAGCCAATTCTCCCCCACCCCCAAAGCGTGTCTTTTTTTTTTTTTTTTAGGACCCCAAAAGGAAGTAATGGGCAGAATAACCCATCCCCTCATTATTTTGTCCACCAATTAGGCCCCGTTTCTGACACACCAATTTTGATTCACTTATTTCTGGTTCCACACTTCTCTTGTCTATCAGACATGATCTTAACACAGTCCTTGAATTACATCAATAGGCCTTTTTGTTTGCACTAATTTAGTCTGTCTCCCTTTTGCAACTTTTCTCAATAACATTTGTTGTTATCGGTTACTGTGACACCTTATGATTTACCCTCACTCCTTACAGTTGAGCTCAGAAGTAGGGTAAATTTGTAGGCCCAAGTAGCCCAACAGTCATCACCCTCAAACAAATACTCTGTCATATTTTACAGAGAGTTTTGCTCAGAAGAAAATTGCTGCTTCTATTCCCTCACATTGAAACTGTTTTGAGTGACACCAGAAACCACCATTTTGACCTGGTTCCATAAGCTCAGGAGTGGTGCCAGGAGAATCTTGTGGGTCCTCCTTTAAATTCTAGGAGAAGAGTGGGGGGAGCTTTCTCTAAGTTATTCTGACATTTGCAACTCTCAGACCTCTGGTAACCGGGAACTCCTACCAACAAATTCCATACTCACTTATTGTTCTTAGTTGAATGTAAGAGTCATATTGGCAGTACATTTTTGTTTTACCTCCTAGCATAACACCATTAATCTAAATTGTGCTAATAAAAATTTAATCTTTTATGCCTGAAATATAGAATAAAAAAGGAAAAAATGTAGTTCCAATACGGATCAGTATATCAAATTTTCTGAGCAGAATAAGACCTTCAGTCATGCATAGGACAAATCTACAATTGTACGGGGAGATTTTGGCAAACCAGTAAAGTGCCTGAAACCACTATGGCTTATTGTTAAAGGCAGCCTAGTCAGCAAGTGGTAAATTGGCCATTCAGCAGTCTCAGCTTGACCAAGGCAGGAGGGGAGGGGGTTTGGGGTGCCACAGAAAAGGCAGCTTGACCCTGTGTCCTTGCTGATAAGAATTGTGTTGAAGTTGCTGATACATGCATTTTAAAAGAGTAGGATATGCCCCAGAAATATCTATTGGGGTCTCAAGGCTGCAAACTCTGGAAAAACCCACACCTGGTTAATCAATAATCAGAAGGAGCCTCTTGCTTGCCTATTGGAACTGCTTGCTTAACAAGTTTTCTTTAAGGGACATGTCATTCTATTACTAATGTATAAATAAGGGGGAAAAGCTTGAGATAGTTGGACTTGTTTGGGGACTCTCCCTCTGGATACATCTTGCGGTGCCCACCGGCAGACTGAAGATTTGGCCACCGGAAGCCTGCCGCTGTTTCACTCAAGAGCCACACTCTGCCTTGGTAATTATCAAGGGTTGGGGGTGTTTTACTAATCTGTTGCGGACGTGTGTAAGTGCTTGAGATGAAGTAAAGTGTAGCTTTAAGTGAAAGCACTCTTGCGTTGTCCTGTTTGTGCCAGCCATCTATTGGTCGGACGGCCGTGTCTTCCCTGATTTATCTCCTGACACCACCTCACACAGAGTAAAAGTTACCAAGAGCTTTGGGTTGAAAGAACCCTGGGTAACACAATAACATTACCAGACTATTACCACATCTTCAATCCTGGCTGGCCAACCCTATGCATTTCATCCCTACTAGTATGTATAAACATTTGAGCAGGGACATAAAATTAATTCCTCCCAGGACAATTAGGTATGGTTGCTGGCCGAAAATGATAGAGGATTATACATTTCAGATAAGAACCCAGTAGTATAACATCTGATTTCAGAAAGGGGGAAAAAAGAATTCTGTTAAATTTCAGATAGGACAAACTCTGGGGCTAAATTCTTAGTAAGAAAAAGATATATGATTAGTGGTAAAAATTAATCACTGAGGCAATATTATATAGTGGCTACAGCAAATGACAGGAAGGGCTACTGGGTTTTATTCCCAGCTCTACCATGGACCGGTTACCTTGGGCAAATCACGCTCAGTTAAGCCATCTGTAAATTTAACTACACCATCCCACAAAAAGGTTTGCTAAAGCTCATTGAATTTTTAAAGCAATCGTTAAACCAGATTACTTTAAAAAAGGCATATGTTTAATAATAATAAAGAATAATAATAAAGAATAGTATTTTAAGTGTTGAATTTCAGAGTAGAAAAATAAGTTACATTGTACTCCCAGGAATCCAAAAAGGAGAAAAGACAAATAATATGGAATCCAAATGTCTGAAGGGCAGACATGCGAGTGTGGGTTGATTTTCTAATAGAACACCATTACAGTGTATGATTTTGAGCAACAAAGTATTGATCTCTTGTCAAGATAAATCTAACGTAAGTGTCTCTGGTAGGATACATAAGGAATTGACTTCACAGCAGGGCAAATATCCATGAATCATTTTGTTAAATACCTAACACACACAAAAACACACACACACACACTTAATCCAGCAGGCCCTATCACCTGACTTGCTGTTTTCTGGCAGGGCTGACTTGAGGCACAAGGAAGTCAAACATTGACTTAAGGTCACTCAGTGTGCAAGTATCTCAGTGTAGATTAGTACCCAGAGTCCTTTGGGACCCCTGAGCCCTTTGAGCTAGAGCACATGGCCTCCTCTTGACAGCACAAACATACAGAACGGCTTGGATCTTAGCCAGATATACTTACCATATGAGATTCCTGGCAGGAGATGCATGTAATTCATAAGAAGGAAAATCTTGTTTTGAATTCCAAGTGAACAACACTAAATTATTCCTGGCAGGATTTAGAGAATGGATGGTCATATACTGTTTACAGAGTCATTGAGTAGCAGGACAAATGTAATGGAGAAAAACTGAGATTTAATAAAGACAGGGGCAGATACAGACAAGATACAGCTTCAGGGGACCAAACACATGATTTTTGGCAGGAACATGATGAGTGTTGAATTACCAGGTTGGAAAAAAATTAAATTCCCAAAAGAAAAATCCTTCATGGCAATAGTATCGGGTTTAGTTTTTGTCAGCACATACATAACCCAGTTCCAGACAGAACTAACATTGGGTTGAAAAGTCCTTGAGCAAATCCTTATCATTCCTGGCAGGGAACGAATACCCATGAATACCCTAATTGTGGTAACACGAAGCAATAGGATTTGTGGTAAAGCAAAGATATGGAGTAGCCCTGTAATAGTCTCACATGGTTCCGTTTAGAAACTAGACCCTGCAGTTGATTTGCAAAGGTTGACAGTAAACCCTATCCTGCAACTTCACTTTGAGATTCAAGTTTAGGCAACAAGTGGGAACTCACAACCACCAACTCTTATCCCCATAGCCTCAATTTCTCTTTATACAGCATGTCGTCGTCTTAAATGTGTTCATGGGGATGAAACAAAGGAGGCCAACACTGATGAGGGAGGTTTGCCAGCTTTACATTTGTATGAAAATTTTTTGTCCATGTTCCCTGAACTTTCATGAGCATGGAATAAGATTCTTGAACTCAGGCCAGTTGCAAACCTAGGATGATTCTGTGCCCAAAATTTCTTGCAGTTGTAGTATGCAGTTGAATTACTAGGGGGATAAACTGATATAATATTTCTTGTTGATTTGCTGGGAACATGTAGCTGATCCCTGGCAAATCAATCACAGGGAATTAAATTTCAGGCAAACAACCTATCTTCTTCCAAACCAATTTTACCCTCAACTTTTATTCCTTTACTGCATAGCCAGAAATTGTCAGTTTACTGAGCAGGTTTTTGAGAAATGTTGATATTTTTGCATAAACTTCACAAACACACAAAAAGTTTTGTAAGTCCAGGGGAAATTTGTACTGCAAAAGTTAAAATATTACTCTCAGTAGCGGCCAGCCTGATCTCAACACAACACACTGCCACAATGGTGGAATTAGAGTTTGATGTCCAAATATTTCTCTTATTGGCAGAAGCTGAGAGTAGTATGGGACAGCACACTTAACCCTTTGGTCTCATGCATGCCCTTTTTGCCAATGCATGGATGGCACCGGCATGATTCTAGGAGGATTAACAGTCACTCTTTTTTTGTGTAACTGATGGTGATGGCACTGAGTTTTGGGCTCGATCTAACACAACTTCTCAGCCTAAAAATTGTTAGGTTACATCCAGGAAAAAAGTAAAATTTTTAGGCAAAATCTGAAGTGAAAGAGAAATAGATTCCTGAATTATTACATCCAAAATTAGTAAGATTGCATTTTTGGTACTTATGTGGTAATGATTTGTAAAATGTTTTTACTTTCTAAATAAAAGGTTATATTAAAATAGATATATTTACACAACTCCCAAATTCTCATTTTTTTTTTGCCACTGTGTAGCAAAAACAATAAAACCCAGAATGGAAGGGAAGGATAGAAGCAACTTTGCTGGATTCCATTCTAGCTGGGATCTAGAGCCCAGACCCAAACGTAAGTTGATTAATATAGAATTACAAACATTAACAACATTTTTATTAGTAACATGAGTAATAAGCTCTGGTGATCTTGGTGTTGGACATCAAAGGATTTATGAAGTTGTAAGCTCTCTTAAAAGTAAATCTCTAGTCCCTTTCCATGTGAGGATTGAGTTTAAAATACCAACTGATTGCCAGGGAGGCTCATCAATGGAAAAAATATTTTTTCCATCGAAAGGTTCAGGAGGTAACTCTCCCCTCCTGCAATGCTCTAACAGTTTATAGGAAAAAGAAGGATAAGGTCTCTTCCCACTTGTAAAGGATTGGGGCCTGTCTTATAGCACCCTCCTCCCATTGGGCCAGGTTTTGCTCTTGCTGAGCCAGCTCACTCCCTGAGGCAGATCTGCCCGAGCTCACTCAAGGAATCCAGGGAAGCAGTTTCCAGTGGAGTTAGTTGTTTTATTTTAAGCCTTCTTAAAAAAAAAAAAAAACCCTCACAGACTCTTCCCTCAAAAGCCTGTGCAGGCTGAAAAGTCCCTTCCCCAAGTCTGTCTCTCACACCAGTAACTTCAGCAACCCAAAATTTACTGGCTCTTACCTCAGAGCCTCAGCAACAAAGGACATCACAGTGGCTCCCTTCTGTCCATTAGGCTTCTGGAGCAATTCATCTCAGCAGTAGCTCCAGTAGCAATCTATTGAGAGCATGGCTCCTGGCCAGGGCCAGCCCTAGACCAAATGGCACCCCAGGCAAGAAGCATCTTTGGCGTGCCGCCCCGCCCCCCATCTATTTGTTAAACTTTTTAATATCGCACTATATATATATATATAACTTCGCAATATTGCAGCAGCTGGGCTCTCACTTCACTTCATTCTTATATCTCAATGACTGACTGGCGATACCCTGCCCCTCATATACCCACAAGGGATGGCTGACAACATTCTAGAAGGTTCGAGGAAAATGGAGGAAAATATAGTGCTCAAAGTCTGGAAGGTTCCACAAGATTCTACAAAGGTCCAGAACATTCTAGGAAGTTCATGAAAAATGAATCCACATACGGAATACCTGAAACATTTTACTTCAACCATTCTATTTTCCCTTTTCTCGCTAGCAACAAAAACGGCACCCCTGAGTCTGGCACCCAAGTGGTCACCTGCCCCTAAAGCCGGCCCTGCTCCTGACTCCTCAGCTTTCTGGACAGTGTTGCCATCTCCACCCTCCATTTCCTGCTGCCCTCTTTTATAAGTGTCAGATAATTAAGTTCCAGCTGTTTTCTCAGATGCAGCAGGTGGGGCTAATCAGCCAGCTGCAGGCCTTTGATCCCAGAGGAATGGTGTCCCTTTCCATATACCTTCACACTACCCAAACCCTCTCTCCTCAACCAGTCCTTTTTAGTCTGCATGAGGTCTGTAGGAAGATGTGACCCTGCTGCTGCAGATCTCAGGGGATCTGAAATAGGGCAATGAAGAAAGCTGTAAACATCTGTAACCCTGCCTTTGTGGGTCACAACTGAGAATACCAAATTCAGGACAAACTGCTGAGAAATACGGCAGATACGCCCCAAAACTGGCGGTTATTCTCCCCAGGGCCGGCTCCAGGGTTTTGGCCGCCCCAAGCAGCCAAA
>NW_020664419.1:59769362-59824990 GCF_002925995.2 Terrapene triunguis | reverse complement strand
AAAAAAAAAAAAAAAAAAAAGCCGCGATTGCGATCTGCGGCGGCACTTCAGCAGGAGGTCCTTCGCTTTGAGCGGGAGTGAGGGACCATCCGCCGAATTGCCGCCGAATAGCTGGACCTGCCGCCCCTCTCCGGAGTGGCCGCCTCAAGATCCTGCTTGCCAAGCTGGTGCCTGGAGCCGGCCCTGATTCTCCCTTAAGATATACCAATCCAACAATAAAAGTAAACTTCTGTTTCACCACACTGGCTAACAAGAAGTCAGAACAGCAGTTTCCTTAGGCATTTCAGTCCTTGAGTCACCACCAAAAACACTAGACTTTAAGTTGAGTGGTTTTTTACAACCAATTTAATCAAATGAAAGGTTCTTCTGATCCCAAAGGATCAGCCACACACGCAGGTCAATATATAACTCAGATCTTACCCAATAATCACACTGTTGCCAATCCTTTAGTATCTAAAATCTAAAAGTTTATTTATAAAAAAAAAGGAAAAGAAAGAAAGGTGAGAGTTAAAATTGGTTAAAGGAATCAAACACATACAGTAATTGCAAAGTCCTTGGTTCAGGCTTATAGCAGTGATGGAATAAACTGCTGGCTTAAGTCAAGTCTCTGGTTGCTTCCAAATCATTGGAAGGACCTCAGTCCCTTGGTTAGAATGCTCCCATTAGTATAAGTTCATAGTCCAGAGGTTTGAGCAGGAAGAAGGCAAAATGGAGATGTTTCCAGCCAGCGCCTTTTATAGCTTCTGCCATGTGGAGGGAAATCCATTGTTTCAAACAAAGCCCTCAGCACAGCTAGTGGAAAATTACAGGTAAAGGATGGAGTTTGGAGTCACATGAACATGTCACATGTCCACGCATGACTTCGCTTAGTCGTGGCAGGAAACTCCATTCAGTGTAGAAAGGCGTCTTCCATGGTCCATTGTGAGTTAAGTGTTCCATGATGAGCCACTTCATTTGAATAGTCCCTCCAAGATGTGCAGGCTAAATACCGGGTGGGCGTTGCCCGAGGAGCAAACACTTGAAATCCAAGTATAGGGCCCTTACTCAAAACTTCAAATACAAAAATGATTCATGCATACAGATAGCATAAGTATATTCAGCAAATCATAACCTTTCCATAGACACCTTACTTTACAAATCTTTTGTACAAGATTTGTTGCAATTATATAACAGTGGTAGCAACAATGATTTACATGGTAATATTTTAATCAGATAACGTCACAACATCCCCCTAAGTGCCCCTAAGAAAGGCTGTACTGCATGGCTCGCATTCCTCTCCCATTCAAGTCAGTGGCAAAACTCCCAGTAACGTCATTTTTGTGTAGGATCAGGCCCAATGTACATGCACAGCTAATTTAATTTCATAGTTAACTACTTTCCTTCCCTGAATTGTACCTCAGGCTGGCTCTGCTGCTGGTTGAAAGAAAATGCAAAGTGCATGAGTGCTGACAAAGAGTTATTAAAATATACCCCTTGAAGAGAAGAGAACTTATTGTGAAGATTTAAGTCTGTGAAGATATGCTGGATTACCATGGTAGGTAACGTGTGCAAGTAGACAAGAAACAAAAATATTACAAGATGTTACACATGGCATATAAACTGTATATTGAACTGTATGATGTGAGAAATTGTATGTGACTGTGCAGTTAACTATTGTAATACAAACAAATGGGCAGAATTAAAGTTGTACATATACCCCTAACTGTTCAATTTTCTGTCTGTTGCGTTAACAGTACAACCTTAACACTCCATTAAGATAATGTTCTCCGTGGAATTACCAACCCAAATGTACTTTTCATGCCTGTATAACTCCTTTCAATGTTCAACTGAAAATACATTTGAGTGTATATGCCTTTAAGAGTAGCGTGCATAGCTCTGTTAATTGTAACCATTTTCCGCTATGCTTGTCAGTCACATTCACAGATTGCAAGAGGGAGCAGCTCTTTTACCTCCTAGGGTTTAGACTTTAGACTATACTAGAGCCAAAAGCCAGTGCAAGTCAGTGTCACTACATTGAAGTCTAGTTTGCAGATAGATTTGCTGAAGGGAAATGTTTTTCTTTCAGTTCAGGCTGAACTGTACAGGATGTTATGGAGAGTGTATAAAATGGAGCATAGTGTCAGACAACTAGAGATGCAGTCTTCATATGTGCAACAGCAGACCAGTAAGACTGATACAGTAGAAGCTCCAGGAAACAGACTTGTACATAAACATTGGGCTCTGTGCCAGTTAAACCATTAACCTGGAGGCATATTTAAAAACTTTGTATGTACAGAGCTTTCCACATGGCTATTTTTTAAACCCTTTATGTATATTTAATAATACTTACCTCCAGGCTATCAAACTATTAAAAAAAATAATCACAATTAATCACAGTTTTAATTGCACTGTTAAATAATAGAATGTAATTTATTATAAATACTTTTGGATGTTTTTCAACATTTTCAAATATATTGATTTCAATTACACAGAATACAAACTGTACAGTGCTCAGTGTATTATTTTTTATTACAAATATTTGCAATTTTCAATTCACCTCATACAAATACTAGTACGATCTCTACCATGAAAGTGCAACTTACAAATGTAAAAGTATTTGAGGTGGAGCAATTATGTTGATGGGAGAGCACTCTCCTGTCGACATAGTGTGTCTTCACCAGACGCACTGCAGCTGCGCCGATGTAGCACGGTAGTGAAGACAAGCCCTGATTTACAGTGCAGGGCCCTCTGCACTGGTGGACTACATTTCACTATAGGGAGCCAAAGGGAAAATTTCAGTACCTGCTCTATGCTGATAACAAGAGTTGCCCAAGTTCAGACAAAGGCCCTGAACTTGCAGACTTAAGTGCATGCATGATTTTACTGAAGTTAGTGGTCTCATTCCCTCAATGGTATAGGCGGCGAGTTATATGGGCCCGTGGTGCCTGTGGTCCACCAATGTTTGGGCTTATATTTTCAGAGCCATCCTGTCCATAGGACAGACCAGGGAAACCGCCCTGGGCCCAGCCCTTCAGGGGGATGTGGGGTCCAGGGCGGCCTGGGAAGTTAGTGGGGGGCCTGGTGCCAGCAGCAGCAAGCAACCTGGCCCCAGCCCACCCTGCTCCACTCCCATTCCACCCCTTCCCCTAAGCCCCCGCCCCTTTCTGGCTTCCGCCCCCTCCCCAGAGCGACGCCAGGAGCTGGCGGGGCGGAGCGGGCTGGGGCCAGGTCGCTTGCTCTTGCTGGCGCCAGGCCCCCCGCTAACCTCCCAGGTCCCCCTGGACCCTGAGACCCCCTGAAGCGCGTGGCCCAGGGCGGTTGCCCTGGTCTGTCCTATAGACGGAACAGCTCTGCTTGGACCCGTTCTGGGCACCACCAAAAATTATACAAACCTGGTGCTCATGCTCAATGGGACTGTTTACAGGGGTAAAGTTACACTCTAAACACAGGGTTAGTTCTTTCCTAAGGATGGGAGAATCAGATGGAATTTTGAGTTCTGTGAAAACTTTTTAAACAATTAAATTCAGGGATTTCCTAAACTCTGGAGTTTTACAAAATGCTTTTTCCCTTTAATCACTGGTTATTTCAAGGGATATTAAATAAGTAAAACCATACTTTAAATATATTGAAGCCTGGAGCATGCAAAGAAAGATTCTTGTTTGAAAATAATTCTGCCATGTGATGCAGCCCCCCAGAATTGGTTTAAAAAAAAGTTTAACTGTTTGAATCTAGCACCTCTAAAAAGGCACCTCCCAAAATGGAGAAAAAAAACACACCAAAAGATATGTGGCTGTCTTGTGTTATTAGTTTGGACTTAAAATGTTTGTTGAGAGAATTTACAACCAAAGATTAAAATTTTATTAGAACTACATAGTGTGGAAGTACTGGGCAAAAAATATAACCAACTATTCTCTGGGGAAGTTTTTAAAAAGAGATTTTGAAGTAAAAGTCCCATAGCCTTTAAATGGGACTTGTACTCTGCAGTCACTTAAAAGTTTTTAAAATCACCCCCTTTAAACCTACACAGAAGCTGAGTAAATTGAATACCCCTTTATTTGTTGGCTAAAGGAGGTGCTGTCCTTGCCTATGAAGTCCAGGTTCCCATTCCTCCTCTCCCTATCTTCTTATCCTGCGGACTTCTGCAATGGCTACTAACTAGTCCCAGCCATCACCACTATGCAACCTTGTTTTTCTACGCTATACTAGGGCAGTTAGAGACCAAAGAAACAACTTTGAAAAATGTTTGTATTTTATTATAAATGAAAAAATAAACGTACCTTATTGAGAATAATGTTGGAGCAGGAGCATCTCTGTAAATCTGCTATAAATGAGAGTCTCAACATATTTATTTACTGAAAAATTTACCTGACAGGGTCTTTTAACAGGATTAGGGAACCAGAACGTCTGTTATTCATTCAGGTCAAAAGTTATATGCAAAGCCAAACAAAAAACTAAAAAACAAATCCTAACTCCAGAGTTTCCTGTATTCCAGGTCCTTCTGACCATCAAGGTGGTAATTTCAAACAGCCATTAGTTGAACATCATATTAGTATGCTTTAGCACCATCTAGCTTGCATCTGAGGTAACGAAAGCCCATATTTTTTCTTCCAACATCTAGATCCCTGATTCTGTACTAATGGATTTTTATTGATTATTATTGGGGATGGGAGATTAAAATTTTTTCTTAAGGCAAAGTTGGAATAAAATGTAACCTAATTTGTTTTTTGTTGGGTGACCAAATTTCTAAATACCTATCCTCTTTTTGGCACTTCTCTTGTGTACATACTTGGTGTGAAAGTTTTTACTTTACAAGGACAGTCCATATTTGACTATACCACAATTCCGTAGGAGGAAAAGACAGATTTTTCTAATAATGCACAATACAAAGTCTTTCTGCTAACAATAAAAAATAAATTAGTTTGTTGTTCTGTTTAAAATCTAGATCCTTCCCTGGAGCATTAAGTGAGTTTAGGAGATCTGTGGGAAGCTGGCATTTTATTATAAGATGAATCGCTTTAATAATTTCCTCCCAAAATCATCTAATTCCTGGACATAAACATACATGAAAATATGTTCTCCTTTCCCTGCAACCCTTCCAATGGAGTGCCTCCCTAGTAGCAAAAATATGATGGAACTTAACTGGAGTCAAATACCATCTATATAGTAACTTATAACAATTGTTTTTATGAGCTACACAGACTGAAGATGAATATCCCCTTTCTCATATAGAAACCCACTCATCCAGATCAACTTCTTTGTTCAAATCCCTCTCCCCTCTTTTCATCTGGGTTGTTTTCTTATCAACATCTTTTTTCAATCAGAATCCTATACATCTTAGGGTATGTCTACACTACGAAATTAGGTCGAATTTATAGAAGTCGGTTGTTTAGAAATCGTTTTTATAAGGTCGATTGTGTGTGTCCCCACACAAAATGCTCTAAGTGCATTAAGTCGGCAGACTGTGTCCACAGTACCGAGGCTAGCGTCGACTTCCGGAGCGTTGCACTGTGGTAGCTATCCCACAGTTCCCGCAGTCTCTGCCGCCCATTGGAATTCTGGGTTGAGATCCCAATACCTGATGGGGCAAAAACAGTGTCGCGGGTGATTCTGGGTACATGTCGTCAGGCCCCACCCTCCCTCCCTGCCTCCCTGCCGTGAAAGCAATGGCAGACAATAGTTTCGCGCCTTTTTTCAGCCCAGACGCCATAGCACTGGGATCATGGAGCCCACTCAGATTACCGCGGCAATTATGAGCACTTTAAACACCACGCGCATTATCCTGGAGTATATGCAGGACCAGAACCTGCCAAGGCAAAACCAGGCGAGGAGGCGACGGCAGCGCGGCGATGAGAGTGATGAGGAAATAGACATGGACATAGACCTCTCACAAAGTACGGGCCCCAGCAATGTGCAAATCATGGTGTTACTGGGGCAGGTTCATGCCGTGGAACGCCGATTTTGGGCCCAGGAAACAAGCACAGACTGGTGGGACCGCATAGTGTTGCAGTTGTGGGACGATTCCCAGTGGCTGCGAAACTTTCGCATGCGTAAGGGCACTTTCATGGAACTTTGTGAGTTGCTTTCCCCTGCCCTGACGCGCCAGAATACCAAGATGAGAGCAGCCCTCACAGTTGAGAAGTGAGTGGCGATAGCCCTGTGGAAGCTTGCAACGCCAGACAGCTACCGGTCAGTCAGGAATCAATTTGGAGTGGGTAAATCTACTGTGGGGGCTGCTGTGATCCAAGTAGCCAACGCAATCAAAGAGCTGCTGGTATCAAGGGTAGTGACTCTGGGAAACGTGCAGGTCATAGTGGGTGGCTTTGCTGCAATGGGATTCCCTAACTGTGGCGGGGCGATAGATGGAACCCATATCCCTATCTTGGCACCGGAGCACCAAGCCAGCGAGTACATAAACCGCAAGGGGTACTTTTCAATGCTGCTGCAAGCACTGGTGGATCACAAGGGACGTTTCATTAACATCAACGTGGGATGGCCGGGAAAAGTACATGATGCTCGCGTCTTCAGGAACTCTGGTCTGTTTCAAAAGCTGCAGGAAGGGACTTTCTTCCAAGACCAGAAAATAACCGTTGGGGATGTTGAAATGCCTATAGTTATCCTTGGGGACCCAGCCTACCCCTTAATGACATGGCTCATGAAGCCATACACAGGCATCCTGGACAGTAGTCAGGACCTGTTCAACTATAGGCTGAGCAAGTGCAGAATGGTGGTAGAATGTGCATTTGGACGTTTAAAAGCACACTGGCGCAGTTTACTGACTCGGACAGACCTCAGCGAAACCAATATTCCTATTGTTATTACTGCTTGCTGTGCGCTCCACAATATCTGTGAGAGTAAGGGGGAGACATTTATGGCGGGGTGGGAGATTGAGGCAAATCGCCTGACCGCTGATTACGTGCAGCCAGACACCAGGGCGGTTAGAAGAGCACAGCAGGGCACGGTGTGCATCAGAGAAGCTTTGAAAACCAGTTTCATGACTGGCCAGGCTACGGTGTGAAAGTTCTTTTTGTTTCTCCTTGATGAACCCCCTCCCCCCGGTTCACTCTACTTCCCTGTAAGCTAACCACCCTCCCCTCCCCCCCTTCGATCACCGCTTGCAGAGGCAATAAAGTCATTGTTACTCCACATTCATGCATTCTTTCTTAATTCATCACACAAATAGGGGGATAACTGCCAAGGTAGCCCGGGAGGGGTGGGGGAGGAGATAAGGACACACTGCACTTTAAAACTTATTGAAGGCCAGCCTTCTGTTGCTTGGGCAAATCTCTGGGGTGGAGTGGCTGGGTGGCCGGAGGCCCCCCGCCACCGCGTTCTTGGGTGTCTGGGTGAGGAGGCAATGGAACTTGGGGAGGAGGGCTGTTGGTTACACAGGGGCTGTAGCGGTGGTCTGTGCTTCTGCTGCCTTTCCTGCAGCTCAACCATACGCTGGAGCATATCAGTTTGATGCTCCAGTAGCCGGAGCATATCAGTTTGATGCTCCAGCAGCCGGAGCATTGACTTTTGCCTTCTGTCAGCAAGCTGACGCCACCTATCCTCTTTAGCCCGCCACTTGCTCTCTTCAGCCCGCGATTCAGCCCGCCACCCCTCCTCGCGTTCATATTGTGCTTTTCTGCACTCTGACATTGTCTGCCTCCACGCATTCTGCTGTGCTCTGTCAGCGTGGGAGGGCATCTGGAGCTCCGAGAACATGTCATCCCGAGTGTGCCTTTTTCTCCTTCTAATCTTCACTAGCCTCTGCGAAGGAGAAACATTTGCAGCTGGTGGTGGAGAAGGGAGAGATGGTAGTTAAAAAGACATTTTAGAGAACAATGGGTACACTTTCATGTTAAATCTTGCTGTTCACATTACACAGCACATGTGCTTTCATTACAAGGTCGCACTATTCCTCTTATATTGAGGGCCTGCCGGTTTGGTGTGAGAGATCACTCATGCAGTGCCAGGCAACAGAATTTGGCTTGCAGGCAGCCATGGTAAGCTACAGTCTTTTGGCTTTTTTAACCTTCATAACATGTGGGAATGGTTTCAAACAGCAGCGCCATCATTTCCCATACCAAGCGGCCATTGGGTTGGCCATTTAAAATGGGTTTGCAATTTAAAAGGAGGGGCTGCGGTTTCCGGGTTAACGTGCAGCACAAACCCAACTAACCCCCCTCCGCTCCCCCCCACACCCAATTCTCTGGGATGATCACTAACAGCGGGGAACATTTCTGTTCAGCAAAGCAGGAACGGGCACCTCTGAACGTCCCCTTAATAAAATCACCCTATTTCAACCAGGTGACCGTGAATGATATCACTCTCCTGAGGATAACAAAGAGAGATAAGGAATGGATGTTGTCTGCATGCCAGCAAACACCGGGATCATACGCTGCCATGCTTTGTTATGCAATGATTCCAGACTACGTGCTACTGGCCTGGCGTGGTAAAGTGTCCTACCATGGAGGACGGAATAAGGCAGCCCTCCCCAGAAACCTTTTACAAAGGCTTTGGGAGTACAGTTTCCTTGCTGTGAGCTATCTTCAATGTCTTCATCATCACCTTCCTCGTCCCCAAAACCCGCTTCCGTGTTTCGTGATTCTCCATTGACGGAGTCAAAGCACAGGGTTGGGGTAGTGGTGGCTGCACCCCCTAGCATGGCATGCAGCTCAGCATAGAAGCGGCATGTCTGCGGCTCTGCCCCGGACCTTCCGTTTGCCTCTCTGGTTTTGTGGTAGGCTTGCCTTTGCTCCTTCATTTTCACGCGGCACTGCTGTGTGTCCCTGTTATGGCCTCTGTCCTTCATGCCCTTTGAGACTTTTTCTAGTGTTTTGGCATTTCATTTACTGCAACGGAGTTCAGCTAGCACTAGCACTGATTCATCTCCCCTTATGGTGAGCAGATCCCGTACCTCCCGTTTGGTCCATGCTGGAGCTTTTTTGCAATCCTGGGACTCCATCATGGTTACCTGTACCGATGAGCTCTGCGTGTTCACCTGGGCTCTCCACCACGCTGGGCAAACAGGAAATTCAAAATTTCGCGGGCCTTTTTCTGTCTACCAGACCAATGTATCTGAGTTGAGAGTGCTGTCCAGAGCGGTCACAATGGAGCACTCTGGGATAGCTCCCGGAGGCCAATACCATCGAATTGCGTCCCCACTACCCCAAATCCGACCTGGAAAGGCCGGTTTCAGCGCTAATCCCCTCGTCGGAGGTGGATTAAAGAAATCGATTTAAAGAGCCCTTTAAGTCCAAAAAAAGGGCTTCATCATGTGGACGGGTCCAGGCTTAAATTGAGGTAACACTACTAAATTCGACCTAAAATCGTAGTGTAGACCAGGCCTTAAAAATTAAACCTTTTGTTCCAGGGTCAACTCCTCCAATGTGGTTAAAGGTCTGTATAGAGTCATCTTGTATCCAGATTTCACAATAAAATGTTTCACTTGTAAATTTGGAAAATACAATAATGTAAATAATATAAAGATTCTGTATCTCTCTTGGTCTTTTTAACCCAACAATTACTATAAATAGCTAGAGTTGGGCTCCAGTCTTGTTCAAGTTTTACCCAGTGTTTGGATGGTCTATTCTTAACCCAGCTAGTCACATCTCTTAATTGTGATACATCACAACAACAATTCAAATTAGGGAAAGCTACTCTACCCCACTTTGTAGGCTTATACAAAACTTTAGAACTCACCCTTTGTCTTTTATGTTTCCATATGAATTTTAATAGCACATCCTGCCATGATTTTAATGTCATGTCAGGAATACCAATAGGGATTCACTGATGTATTTTTACTGCCACACTCTCTTCACGCTCAAATCCATCTTTAAAGCCCAATCCTACCACTACGCCTTTGAAAAATAACAGCTAACAACAGCTGTAAAAAGGAGCAACAGAGGACATTCTAATAACACACATTTAAATGTTAGAGAGCAAACAAGACATGGTCCAAAATCATCATCTAATTCACTGTGCTTGTATGTTGCATCCCTTTTCCTACCCTTTGTCTGTCTTTTTAGACCTTGATCCTGCAAAAGTGTGTGTGTGACTTTGCACACTCTACATAGTCAAATAGATTTTCAATCCCTTTATTTTTAAACAAAGTTCTTTATAGGAGGTTATTGAGGAAAATCAGTAGCTGCAGGTTAAGCACAAACTCTTGTTCTAGATTAAAAGCAGATCAAGTGATAAGTTTGTTGGTGACAAACAACAGGGCTTCTCTACACAAGGAGTTACTTTTTCAGCAAGCCAGGGTAACTATTAATCTATGGAGTACCAGTTTGCCATGCAGTAACACCCCGTGTGGACACTGCTACAGTGCACCGAACATCCTGGAGAGCAGCCTAGCACACCGTGCAAGTAGTAGTAAGCCCAGTCACACTCTGGGACTTCCACTGTGCTGTCGCAGGGTCCACATAGGACATTACTGCATAGCAAGCTGGGGCGCTGTAGATTCATGCCCTGGCTTGCTAGGCAGTAACTTGCCATGCAGACAAGCCCTGAGTTGTTTGTTAGTAAAAGCTATAGAAGACTATGAGAAACTACAATTGGATTTAAACAGATTGGTCAGCACAAAAGCTGGTGATATATAATTTGGATAAATGTATAATTAAATCATACCAAGAGAGTCAGCCTGTTGATTCACTTCTCAGGTTATATTAATAGGGTGTAGGGATTTTTAAAAGATCTAGCAAATTTCATGATAAGTTGCATAACTATGGATATTTTCAGTGAAGAAAAGAAGGGCAACTATATGCTGTATATTTCAAAGAATAAGCAGATCATTTGAGATGTTGTCACAGATCCACGCTACGCCCCCAGTGGGGTGGCTATTTTTGAACAAAATATATATTTTTTGCAAAAATTGTTTGAGAAGAGACTCAAAATACACCCCTTAAAGTCTGAGGAGCTTGCACCCCAACACTACGAAGGGGGCACTAGCGAACCCCTTCCCATGGAATCATTCCAGCTCCCCTCCATGCTTACAATTAAAATTGAGAGTTCACTGATTGTTACCTGCTAGGCAAGGTGAAGACTGGTAGAGCGCTGAGGAGTTTGCTGGTGAGGATGACAGACTGGTGTGGCAGGGAGCTGACACAGTCTAATCACCAGCAAAGCTCACCCTTGCTGAAGCAGAGAGGCATCACAGTGGCTCACAGCTCTGGATTTCCCCAGCAGCGTGTTTCAATAAGTTGGCTTATTTCAATCTCCTGAAAACTGAACTGCACAGTACAGATCATAAACCAGTCCCTGCAAGGCTCACACAATCCTAATAGAGATATGTCTATATGGGAGGAAAGATGATCCAGTGGTTTAGGTGCCAGGCTTATCTGGGACTCAGAAGTCCTGGTTTCCCTCCACTGCCACAGACTTCCTGTGTGAGCTTGCCCAAGTTTGTCTTTCTGTGTCTCAGTTTCTCATCTGTACAATGAGAATAATAGTTCTTCCTGCCTACTCACAGGGTTGTGAGCATTAATTCTATTACTGGTTGTGAGAAACTCAGATACAATAGTAACGGGCTACATACGTACCAAGATAGAGAGAAAACAGAACAGCCTCAATAAGCATCATTGGCTACACACAGAGTCAGGCTTTCTTTGTAATTCCAGTTCCTAGAAGTCAGTGTGTTCTATGATTTCAATCATTTTGTTACAGCTTTTGCAGCTTCTACGACACAGCCTCCCTCTCAGAGTCAAGTCTCTGCTTCTGTTGTGGAAAGGCCACATCCATTCAGAGTCTTACTTTGTGCATAAGTGCAGCTAGGTAGTCCATTTGTTTCAGACATGATGCTATTCAGTTCAGTGAAGACAAGAGGCTGAATATGTAGGCTCACTCTTATTGGCATGGAAAAATGCTTTCTATAAAACTTTACCAATTTAAAAGAGTAAAAAGGTTCATTCTGGACTGATTTGCTGACTTTTACAGTACACAATTATACAAGCACTGAAGCATTTTGTGCCCTTAAAAGAAAATCAAGCCCAGAGAATGATGTGCCCAATTAACCTATCAAATATAACCACAGCCCTGTAAATTGCATACTCTGCAGGATAGTGAAGTTAAGTAAGGTCAGGCAGAGTTGAAACAGCTGGGCTTATTTATCAGTTCAGCAGAGTGTGCCTGTCCTCTCGGGGTGGCAAACTCAAGGAATTTTATTATTTGCTGATGTATATAGTCCTTTTTGCAAGCCTCAGAACGCTCTGTAGAATGATACATGTAACCCTTCACCCACCATCAAAACACAGCCAGCTCAAGATTGGACTGAGGACAGCCATTACAACAGCATTGGCAATGCTACAGAAGAGTTTAGAGACAGGAAGGGAAGGAAGTCTCTTATCCATCTAAAGCAGCAGAGGAACTTGTCTGCACTCCGTAGGGGCATTAGGAACAGCACCCCTTACATACTGAAACCAGCAGGTTTGCAGGCTCTCCAACATAGCTGTGTGAAAGAGCAGGACTTCTTTTGGCCGAGGGAGTCACATAGTGCTTTAACAGTACTCATTTCTCCATCATCTCATCTGCCAATAGGCAGGCTTTAGGTCACAGTGCTAGCAACTCTGCCTGGAGGTGCTGAGCAATACCTTAGCTCATCATCCATAGCTCATTCAGTGCAGCAAACAAGCATCACAAAATGGCAATTGAAGCAGTAATTGCGCCCAGGCTTGCTAATAATAGGCTGTGTAGTGCTGCGTGGAGAGGGCCTGTATTGGTTTGTTTCACATTGCAGCCTCCCCACAGTACATTACAAAGGGATGCTGCAAAAGTTATAGCAAACACCCGTTTTGTAGTGTCTGTCTGGTATCTAGAGATCCAGGCAAGACCATTCACCTTTCTTACATTTTAGCCAACTAAACAGCAATGTAGTTCTCCTTCATTAAGGTAAAACTCCCAAGACTGTCAGATAGTGACCTCAAATATTTTGTACTAATGGGTAAACCTCCAAGGTTTGATTCCTGAATCAAATGTGGCAAAGTCATGGTGCCATTCAACTTGAGGGAAATCACCTTTAGCAACAATTTAAAGACCCTAATGTTTCTGCACAAACCAATTTAAAAATGCATTTGAAGGCTGCAGGATGTGAGAGATTCAAAGCCCGCACCCGAACATCTACACAGCTGTTTCTAAGGCCTGGTTTACACTAAAGGGTTAGGTCGATTTAAAAATGAATGCGTCCAAACAACCAACCCCGTTCCTTCGACCTAAAGGGCTCTTAAAATTGACTTCTGTACTCCTCCCCGGCGAGGCTAAAATCGACTTTGCTGGGTCGAATTTGGGGTAGTGCGGACACAAATTGACAGTATTGGCATCTGGGAGCTATCCCAGAGTGCTCCATTGTGACCACTCTGGACAGCACTTTGAACTCTGATGCACTAGCCAGGTACACAGGAAAAGTCATGGGAACTTTTGAATTTCATTTCCTGTTTGGTCAGCAGCACAGGTGACCATGCAGTCCCCCCAGAATCGTACAGCGTAGAATGTTTCTACGCTCCCCCATCATCTCCGTCACTGAAGTTATCACAGATTAGAAGGCGGGGGAAAAAACGCACTCGTGATGACATGATTTCAGAGCTCATGCAGTCCTCCCGCACTGATAGGGCACAGCTTAATGCATGGAGGCATTCAGTGGCAGAGGCCAGGAAAGAATTAAGTGAGCGCAAAGATCAGAGGCAGGACGTGATGCTGAGGCTAATGGGGGAGCAAACGGACATGATCAAGAGTCTGTTGGAGCTGCAGGAAGGCCAACAAGAGCACAGACCCCCACTGCATCCACTGTATAACCGCCTATCCTCCTCTCCATGTTCCATAGCCTCCTCACCCAGACGCTCAAAAATGCGGGAAGAAGGGGAGGCTCCGGGCACCCAGCCACTCCCCTCTAGAGGATGGCCCAAGCAACAGAAGGCTGTCATTCAAACAGTTTGATTTTTAATGTGGCTACAATAAGCAAGATGGCCTTGTCCTTCCCTCCTCCCCCCACCCCACCTGGGCTACCTTATCCGTTATCTCTTTTTTTTTTTAATTAATAAAGAAAGAATGCATGGTTTCAAAACAAGTTACTTTATTTCGAAGGGGGGAGGGTGGTTGGCTTACAGGGAATTAAAATCAACAAAGGGGGCAGGTTTGCATCAAGGAGAAACACACACAACTGTCACACCGAAGCCTGGCCAGTCATGAAACTGGTTTTCAAAGCCTCTCTGATGCGCAGCGCGCCTAGCTGTGCTCTTCTAATCACCCTGGTGTCTGACTGCTCAAAATCGGACGCCAGGTGACTTGCCTCAACCTCCCACCCCGCCATAAACATCTCCCCCTTACTCTCACAGATATTATGGAGCACACAGCAAGCAGCAATAACAATGGGAATGTTGGTTGCGCTGAGGTCTGACCAACAGCGCCAACGAGCTTTTAAACGTCCAAAGGCACATTCTACCACTATTCTGCACTTGCTCAGCCTATAGTTGAATTGCTCCTTATTACTGTCCAGGCTTCATGAACAGATCCCCTGAGCTCGTCACTGGGGAACAGGAGAGCAGGAGAAGTGATGGAGCCATACACCATGCCCTGGAGGTTGCTAGGAGCCGGGCATGGAAGACGTTCCCAGAACCCCCAGCCTAGCTACATGTCTGACAAGGACTGTTACCAGTCCTACTGCACCGTCTGCTGCCAGCAGCACCCAGGAGGACCAGTACGTATTCCCCGAGCTCATTGCTGGGGAGCAGGAGAGCAGAGTTGCAGCGGAAGCGGTGGATGATGACGGTTAGCAGTCCTACTGCACCACCTGCTGCGAAGGCAAGGAGCTGCTGCTGTGCAGCAATGCCAGCTGCTGCAGGTGCTTCTGTGTTGAATGCTTGGAGGTGTGGGTAGGGCAAGGTATCTCGGCCAAGGCAAAAGAGCAAGAGCCCTGGAGCTGTTACACGTGTCAACCACAGAAGTGCTATGGGGTGTTACAGCGCCGACCGGACCGGACTGTACGGCTGCAAGACTTCTTCACCAGCAACAAAGAACAGGAATATGATGCCCTAGAATCTAAAAAGGCCCGCACATTTCCCAGAGTCACTACCCTTGATAACAGAACGTCAAGGATTGCATTGGCTACTGGGATCACAGCAGTCCCCACAGTAGACTTGCCCACAACAGCAGCGGTGACGGTGAGCTGAGCAGGCTCCATGCTTGCTGTGGTATGGCGTCTGCACGGGTAACCCAGGAAAAAAAGGTGCGAAATGATTGTCTGCCGTTGCTTTCATGGAGGGAGGGGCGACTGACAACATGTACCCAAAACCACCTGCGACAATGTTTTTGCCCCATCAGGCACTGGGAGCTTAACCCAGAATTCCAATGGGTGGCGGAGACTGTGGGAACTGTGGGATAGCTACCCACAGTGCACCGCTCTGTAAGTCAGTAGCCACGGTAGTGAGGACGCACTCCGCCGACTTAATGCGCTTAGTGTGGACATACGCAATCGACTGTATAAAATTGATTTCTAAAAATTGACTTCTATAAAATGGACCCAATTTTGTAGTGTAGACATACCCTAAGTGTCTTAGCGCAAGCTCCACAAGCCTGAGTCTGAACGCCTGGACTCTAAGACTCGCTGCCTTTAAAACACAATGTAAATGTACCTACAGCGGCCAAAAGGTCATGACTGGCTCTTCTTTAAAGCCTATCCTCCCTAATTTATCGTCCATACATAATATTCATGCCTGTGTTTTTCTACTTATCTGTTCTTAGGGAGAATTCACATCCCCCTAAGCACACTTCTGAACATTTCCATCTTAAACACACACACACACCACTCACATTCATTGTTAATAGGGCGCATGGTGGGAACACGTGCAGGATGACAGACAGCTCATGTCCTGATGGCTTTTGGCGAAGCTGCGTTATTTCACAGAGGACACTCCATCTGTCACTATATTCAGAAACAGAAACTGACCTCAGTAGCACTAAGGAAGCCCCAGCAGATTAACATTTAATGATGCTTTCAGCTTCAGCCCTTATAATTTTTCATCTTCCAGATGACAGACACGGAGGAGGAAGGAAGCAGTGTACTATGTACAGTATGTGGGTCTGAGCCATCTAGTTTGATGCAATTGACTTTCAAATGCTTTTTGCTAATCCTGTGGGCTGGAACCATTCTATATATGCATTTAACCTGGACTGACAATCAATCATTCTTTGCACATGTATACATGCAGCTTCTGTTCTGACCTGTAGAACAAGCTGATCTAAACCAATTCAAATAATTAAAACCAAGGGGAAATGACTCTTAAAACCTACACAGACAGAAGCAGCACAGTACTGAAGTGCTTAAAGGTGCAAACTATATTAAAACAAATGATCCCTGTCTTCTATACAGAGGAACTCAGGGAGATCTGCAAAGCCCAAATGTTTTGTTGAGTTGGTGAGCACTTCCACTTATTTTTTCATAAATACAAAAAAAAAAAGGACACATTAAAATGACATAATAGGTGGTGGAACTAGGGGTACTGGATGTGCTGCTGCACCCCTGACTTGAAGTGGTTTCCACCATATGGGGGGAGGGATAGCTCAGTGGTTTGAGCATTGGCCTGCTAAACCCAGGGTTGTGAGTTCAATCCTTGAGGGGGCCACTTAGGGATCTGGGGCAAAATCAGTACTTGGTCCTGCTAGTGAAGGCAGGGGGCTGGACTCGATGACCTTTCAAGGTCCCTTCCAGTTCTAGGAGATGGGATAGCTCTATTTATTTATTTAATATACAGGGTTTACAGCTTGGTTCAATGGCTCTCAGCACCCCCACTGTACAAATTGTTCCAGCGCCTCTGACTGACATTATGCTATAAACTGGCAAAAGCCTCTACCCAAAAATTCTGAGTTAGATCTGCTCCTTTGCCTTAAGCTGCCACAGTGCACTTATATTATTTACTGAGTGTTACAGGTGTTGTTGGTGCTGTGTAATACGCAGGGCCGCCCAGAGGATTCAGGGGGTCTGGGGCAAAGCAATTTCAGGGGCCGCTTCCATAAAAAAAAGTTGCAATACTATATTCTCGTGGGGGCCCCTGCGGGGCCTGGGGCAAATTGCCCCACTTGCCCTCCCCCCACCCCCCGGGCAGCCCTGGTAATACGTGCGTATGGGCACACCTAGCTCAGAGGAATTTCGGCCCAGATCCTCAACGATATTTAAGCATATTAACTCCCATGAAATTGAAATCAATGGGAGTTAGGCACCTAAGATTCTGCAACTGCATCTTAAGGGAGGACCCTATTGTCACATTGGAGCCTCAGAGGAGTCAACAGGCCTCCACACAGGCACCGGAGCCAACTCGCACAGGTGCAGTTGTAGGATTAGGCTCTACGACCAAAAAAAAAAAAAAAAAAAATCAGGTGCAAACCCACTTGAAGACCCAGGGGAAGCCCTCCGTTAGCTTAGCATTTAATGGCTTAATATTGATGTAGGTTAGTGGAGGCTTCAGGGAAGTAGTGGGTTTTAAGAGGAATTTACACGGAGAATGGAGTAGGCTGACTCCCTGGGAAATGGTGGCCTGAAAGAAGGCACGGATAAAAGTGAGCTAAGAGGTTAAAAGGAGCTACCAATGAGGGTGATGAAGGATGTGATGAGACAAGAGCAGAAATACAGACAGGGGCACAGCTGTACAGTCTTGAAGAGGACAAAATTCCTGAACTTGGTTTGGGAGGAGACGAGGAGCGAGAGGAGCGATTCAAATGGGTGTGAACACACGTCAAATGGATTCCGCAGGAACTATAACACAGAACACGGTTTGAATTGCCGTGCTCTTGATGGACTACAGGGAAACAAGCTGGGAATTAGGATGGCCACAGGGGGTTCTGCATTGCATGCAGTTCTGAGCAATTTTATATACCATGGGCCAGATTCTGATCCCGAATACAGTGGGTATGCTGATGCACACATAAATCATCTGAGATGTGACATGACCATTTAAAGTAATGGATGCATAGCTCTAAAGCTCACTTCCACTGAAAGTCTGAGCGAAAACAGTGCAGCACAAATTAAAACTTGATATCTAGTAACATTTTTTTTTTAAATGAAAGGGGTATTCGTGCTCCTGTGGGACCCATACAATCGACACTCACCAGCCAGTGAGATGGTTACCATGACAACCCAGCTAATGCAGGCTTCTGTGCCTAAAGAAATTAAATCTTTCAAAAATGATTATGGATACTGCTACAGCTGAAACAACAGAACTGGGAAAAGGAAGCCAGAAGTGACTACTCTGGGCCCAAGACTTCCTGAAATGGGAGAAAGCATGGGGATTTTGGAAGATAACATGGGTGGAATAACTAAGATGCAGCAAATCCCAGACCATTCTAGAAAATGAGACACATGCCCTAAAGCGGTGTTTCTCAATGACCAGTCTGTGGACCAGCACAAGTCCCTGAGATCTCCCTGATACAATTTAGGAAGGCAGCAGGCTGGGTCCCTGGTATCAAAAAGTTTGAGAAGCACCGACTACGGAACACACTGCAGCAACCTAAGGTGCTGGCTCTGGAAGGAGGTAGCCACAAAGTAATTCCGTCTCCAGAAGACTATTTCCAAATTGCCAGAGCAGGCATTTGACAAAACATTCAGTTCTAAGCAGGGTATCCTCTGGCTTGAAGTAGTTTCCATTCTATACAGGGTTTACAGTTTGGTTCAATGGCTCTGAGCACCCCCACTATAAAAATTGTTCCAGCACCCTTGATTGGAATAGCAGAAGCCAAATAAAGATGCCTGATCCGAGGAACTAACCCTCTTGAAGAGCCAAGTGAGGATGCAACCTCAATTCTGCTCCTCTCCAGCACTGTGGCTGTGGTCAGCTGTTAGGGAAAACAGGCTCTCTGCATTCAGGCCAAATAGTAATAAAAGGCTTCTGTTCCACTACCACATTGACTGACCCCAAGTAGACTCCCCAGCCTGTTCCAGGACTATAGCAAGGGAAGTTGGTCAGGATTTCCATGATAAAACCTATTATTTTAAATCAGCAGCTTGTACTTTGAATGAAAATGCCAATTCTTATGAAATTTGGGCAAAGAAATCTAAGGCCAGTAAAACAAGCTATTTGGGAACCGGGGGGTGGGAAGAGGGAGAGATTACATTTGTAAAAGATAGCTTAAACTATGTGAGAGCATTAAAAATAGTTGTGTCTACACTGAATCCATACCAAATGTACTTATTTCATACTATACTTCCTTGTTGACTTTTTAAACTCATTGCCAATCTGCTCAAACATTACCCAGTGACCTGCTGACATCTTCTGGCATCTATTAAAGACTCATCTTTTGGTCAGCCAGTAGTACAATTTGTGTCTGTATGTTTAGAGTGTAAACTCATCCAGGCTGGGACCATGACTCCCTGAATGTCTTGTATGGAGTCAAGCAGACGGCTAGTGATTTGAGTGCTATTAATGAAAGGTTTTTGGAATTCCCTGTTGCTTGATTTGAGAGGCAGCAGCAACATTTATCTGTGTGTTTAAGCATAAAGTACGTACCTACTGTGTGGATGCCTTATATATCCTGTTCTTAAGAAGCACCAGTGTTTTGGTAGCTTGATTTTAGTGCCCTTGAGTTGTATTCCATTACTGCCACTGTGTGTGAGTAGACTGGGATATTTATAAATTTATCAGTTTAACAAGTAATCCACTCAGAACTCAAAACCACTAATAGCAGCCTTAAAAAATTATCAAGAAACAAATCCATAGTATGGTCATGATTTGCTGTCTGTCTGACTGTGTGTGGGCATGCGTGTGAGAGACGGATGGCAGAAAGAGAGGGCTGCTAAACAACTGAGGTATTTAGCAGTGGAAATACAGTGGTTCTTTAAATTGCTCGATAACCACTGTTCATAACGATTTTTACTGCGTTTATTCTAAATGTGTGTTTACATAGTAGACAGCTGCGTCCCAGATTAACGAGTGCCTTGAGTTAAAACCAAAATGTTCAAACCTGGGGTCTAAAGTTAGGCACCTAAATTCACGCATAGGCTACTAAATAGCAGGGGGGATTAATTTCCATAAGGGCTAAGCACTGGCAGCTATCACTGCCTTCGCTGGCAGCCCCACGACTCATTCTCATACACACTTACCGCTTAAGATAAAAGTGTGCAGCTTTTTAAATTTAAACCATCCATCCCGGCTGCATACCTGCCTAGCACAGACTAAACCTGCCCCAAATATCCAGTCCGAGAAGGGCCTGGGTCTTGTGTAAAAGCTGGGATAGATCAATCAGGGCTACCTTTACTTTGGTTGCTCCAAAATCCTGGTTTCAAGCAGAGTGTGTCTGTTCCTGGTAATTTGAACAATAAGAGGAGAAAGAACTGAGCAAACCGTCTGCTGGGTATGCCTTAGACAGTTTTTGAAAATACATTTTTCCACAATAGACTGGAAGCAGCTTTACAGGAGACCATAAAAAGCACAACAAACTGCACTCGTGCTGCCAATCAGCAGGTGGGACAAAACTACATGACAATACAGGGCGAACTGCAGGGTTTTGCTGCATCTTCCCAAGCTGCAATCCCCATTTTGGATTCTTTCCTCTAAGCAGCAAGCCTCCCTTGACCCTGTTGGACGCTAGAAGAGTTTGGCTTTAGTCACATCATGTTTCCTATGCAGCTAGCTGCGTACGTGCCATTCAATGGAGATAGTCCAAGATGAAGATCCTAATCAGTGTAAGAGACTTTGCTGTTTCTATAATGTGAGTTTTTGTGGTATGTCTGTACTGCTGCTTCATAAAGCACAGAACACTATGTTTAACAAGAATGAGGTCTTCACATAAGGAAACAAATACCCTGAAATTCAGCCGCAAAAATCTTACATCCCATATGAAACTCAGTTCTGATCTCTCGTACGATTTTGCTGTGTACCTTGAAGCAGCAGCTACTGTACAGAGTAGCTGATCTGTTTTTAAGTTACGCAAATAAATACATAGTTTAATAAGGACACAACAAAATAAACACAATATAGATGAGGTATTCAGATCACAATTGTGCTACGGTCTTTCAGAGAAACTTACTGTATTCCAATGATAATAGCACAGCTCACATAAAAAAAGCAATGCACACTGTGTGCATAGGGAAGTCCATAGAGCCAAATGCATGATGCTTGAGAGAAACACGAGAAGTATGTAAGTAACAATGTTTACAGCAAATAGCCATAAAACACTTCACAGCAGAACAGAGTAGCAATTATTGTAAATCGCCATGACTCCCACAACCAGAGTGAGAAACCAGAGGCCTGATGTGCAAATGTGGGAGGGAATGTTACTCACCTCTGGGCACTAGACAGAGCTATTCTCCTGTCCAATCCTATCTACTCTCTCATGTGAGTAACTTCAGTTCTCTTGCTTTGGTTTACTCTTTCTGCCCCATGCGCACTCCACACTTGAGTAGAGGGGCCAGAACTGAATACAAGTCAGCCAGCTGCTTGGCTCCCTCACTGGACTCATGCACATCATCTTCCTTTACATGTGAGGGCAAAAGATTCAGATGCATGAGTGAAGCAGAGAGAATTATTATGCCACGTGAACATTCCTCTGCCACTTCTGTGCTCACAGACTAATGCACACCACCTCTTTCTTCCAGGCCATGCAAGGTGATTATGCACTGATAGATACAGTATTCCAGTTCCACCTATATGATGGAAAAATAAGGTGACAAATATTTGTAAGCTAAGAAGTGGTTGATCCCCAGTGGACTGTTTTCTCACATTTTTAAGTGTTGAGTTCAAAGTTTAATCTGGCAATGACGTTCAATGGGAATCTTGTCTGAATCAGGAGAGAAGACCCTATAAAATATAATTAAGCATTGACTTATGACAATTTTGTTTAGGTTATGCAGATGATGCCCAGTAGTTCTCAGTTTCAGGGGAACATGTGTGAATGTTGGGACCTAAAATCTGCTTTCAGTTCTGTGCAGTGCAGTTTGCCAAAAACCACTTTTGAATCAGTAACACAGAGTGGTCTCGCTGGCTGGATCAATGTGTTTAAAGCTGAGAAATTCCAAGAGCGTTTTTGAAGATGTCTCTTTTGAAGGAGTCAAGAGAGATGGCTAGGTGGTTTATTTGAAAGTCAAGTAAAAAATGTTAGCACCCAAGTATTATTATGGGATGTCATTGTGGTTTGAAATCCAGATCTGATCATACTAAATAGGACTAGTTTAGCCCTCTACTAAAGTGCCTACTGTAGCCTTTGAATGCTCACTGTAACTACATTTTGTCACCCTGCCTCAGTGGGTCACAGTTGAGAATGCCAAATTCATGACAGACTGCTGAGAAACAGGGAAGTTTCACCTCAAACTGATAGTTATTCTATCATTAGATTATACCAAGCCAGGAACAAAAGAACTTCAGTCTCACCACACTGGTTAACAAGAAGTCAGAGATGCAGTCTCCTTAGGCTTTCCACCCACCCACTGGACTTTATGATAAGTGATTACTGAAAACCAATTTCATCAGCTATAAAGTCCTTCTAATCCCAAAGGATCAGCCACTTAGCCAGGTTGATATAAAACTCAGCTCTTACCCAATAATCATGCTGATGCCAATCCTTTAGTAAGTAAAAACTAAAGGTTTAATAATATAAAAAAAGGAAGAAAAGATGAGAGTTATTGAATGGTTAAGGAATCATATACATACAAGTGGTTGCAAAGTCCTTATATCAGGTTTGTAGCAGTGATGGAATAAACTGCTATCTTGCAAAAGTCTCTCTGGAATCACCCAAACAGATTGGGGGTCATCAGTCCTTATTTAGATCTTCCTTGTTAGAAATCCAGTCCAGAGAAATGAAGCAGGAAATGAAGATGCCTCACGTGCCTTTTTACATCCTCTGCCCTGTGCATAGAAGTTTGCTGTCCCAAACAAAGCCCACAGCCCCTGTTTTTGGAAAGTTACTGGCCCAAGATGGAGTCCAGGGTCACATGAGCATATCACATGTCCTTACATGGCTTGTGACTCACAGGGAGTGACCATTGGCCCCTCCCTGTCTGAGGCATCGTCAGGAAGAGCCATCTGGATGGGATGAGTTTCTTGAATGGCCTATTGTGAGAGCTGAGTGTCCTTAATGGGCGAGGCCATCAACACATAGCTGTCTAGCCTTGATGTAACTTCTGTCTGGGGGATGTCACCCAGGAATACAACACATGTGTAAGATACAAGTACATAGTTAATATTCATAATTTCAGATACAAAGATGCATATAAACAGGATAATCGTACTTAGCAAATCATAACTTTTCCATTGACACCTTACATGATACACTGTGTATAAGATTTGTGGAAATGGTGTAACAGTGGTAGCAACAGTGATATAAATGGTCACCTTTGTTATACACAGCATCACACATCTTCAGGTATGTTTTGTCACTGCAAATAATTAAACCTTCTACTTCTGTGTGCCCTCTGGTTTACCATTCTCCTTTCCATTTCTACCATGTTTAGCACACACTTGGTACCACTGCAAAGGAGTGAAGAACTGCAGGGAGTACGTTTTCCCTGTCTCACTACCATTCAGTCGTGGTTGCATGGGCCACCCAACCCTGGTATTGTCCAATGCATTCCTGGTCTGGAGGACATGGTACCATGGAGGGGACTCAGGACATGGTGCAGTTGGAGCAGGAGCCTGAACTCTTGCGGCCATTAGTGCAAGCAGCCTCTCAAACAGGTCTTGCTGCTGTGCTCTATCTTCCTCCCTCAAGCAACGTTCCTGTGCCAGAAACTGCATGGCAAGTCTCTCCTCATGCACTGCCGTGTTCTCCTCATGCTCCACAGCTTGCCTGGGCATTTCCATTTGTCGTGAATCCTTTTCCCTTTGGTATTAGACTAGCTTATTGGTCCTGTCCAGGATGTTAACCCTAAGGTAATTGAGGAAACGCTTCCTCTTGGGACCGCGCTCTCAGTTTGAAAAACCAGGCTCCTGCTGGACTGAGACTGAACTGCAAAGGTGGAAGGGCCCGAAAGCAGACATATCACAATGCATTATTGCCTCAGTACTTCAAAAAAGGTTCAGAACATCCTCAGAAAAAAGTGCCTTTGGAATGTCAAGGCTCAAAAATGCTGTGTACTCAGAAAAGGAAGGCAATATCAAATTCTTACTCTAAACACCCCAGCACATCTTTGTAAGAAGGTGTGCATATCTGGTAAAAATTTAACATGAAATGCTTAACTGTTTTTTCACTTCCCGGTTTCCATTTTGAATTCCACATTGTGGTGTGGGGGATGATGCCACGGGGCTGGCATGCAGTCTTCTCTATTACCAAATACACACTGCTACCCAGGGCTTATAATAAAAATTGCATTGGCTCAAACTGGAAATCAGTCCCATTTGTACATTAACAACAACAGAGCCAGAAGATTACCAGGCTCCGGGGCTACTTCTGCCTCTTCTATTTCTGCTGCCTGTTCTGTGACGAGCTGCTCCTCCTGGGGGTCATCAAACAGTTCTTCCAGGTTTGGATCCAGGACATGCTGCAGCTGCTCCATTGGAAAAACCTCCTTGTGGACTGGTATGAGCATCAGAGTCACCTTGCTAGCCTGATCCACTGTTTGCTGGCTCCCCTCCAGTGCTATATTGGATTTGGGGGTCAGAAACTCACCATCCCGGCTTACCAGGCTATCATGAACTGCTGTGGGATCCGTGTTTGGCAGTATCGACCACCTGGTCATAGTCCTCATAGAAGAGGCAGGATGATGGTGAGTTCTCAGAGGTGCTGTTCTCATCCCTGACTTTCCAGCACACTCTCTTAAGTTGCTTAACTTGCTCTCTGCACTGGTCATAGGTCCAGTCAATCTCCAACACTGTCAACATGTTCACTACTTCTTGGTACACATGGTCATTTCTGGGACTCTGACTGAAGTTGAATGTCATGCTCATCTCACACCAGAGATTTACCAGTATCTGGCTGTGGTTCAGTGGCTAGGTAGCAGCACACTTGTCAAAGGACTTCTTCCTGTCAGTGGCCATAGCGAATTCAGGAGACAGTTATCTCTGTCTGCAGCTCAGTGGTCAGAATCAAACGGAAGGGTTAAATGCTGAGCAGCTGTACTTGAACCAGAGAGGTTGCTTCCATTTCCTGGGAGTCAATAGGCTACTTTTGGGATGGAAAGGTTAGGAACACTGGCCCATGGGATTATGGGATAGTGTAGGTGGTCTCTAAGGATATGAATCTTGAGGACCCAGGTCCACGTTCTGTCCACACTGCAAAATGATAACATTTGGACCCAAGTCTCAGAGGGATTTAGGCTTGGACTTATCCTCCACCAGATCTTGGGGCCCAAGTGCTTACATGGACGGAAGAGGTGGGGATGGGGTTGGGCTTCAGCCTGAGCCTGTTTCTTTATATTTCAATGCAAGTTCAATGTCCAAGAAGGTGTCAGTGACAGCCTCATCTTGTTTACAAGTAATCAGCCAAAAGACATGGTTATTTAACTATAAACATTTCCTCCCCTTTCTAGAATCTCAGCTTGTCACACTCAGAAGCTGTGAAGACGCATTATCACAATTCTTTTAACTTAAACTATCTACTTTGTACTAGTCAGTTTCCAACTTTTGCTTACTTTATAAATAATCAACAAGAGTTGGACTTTTGTTACATTGGACAACTTAGAACACGGGTCTCTGCACAACAGACATTCCTTTGAACCTGCATCAAGTCCTAAAATGAGAGTTGCTAGATAAATGTGCCATTGGTGCAGCTGGTTGAAACTTACAGAATTTTCAACTAAATTTGTCAAAATTTCAATTTGTACAAAATATACCATGAAAATGTTTCACAAAAATGGTGTGGGGGTTTCCACTAGCATTAGCCAGAGGTTTTGTTTTGATGAAGTTAAATTGGGGAAAACCCATGTTCTCCCACTGCAGTGCTACAGGTCAGTTAGAACAATATATCTACTAAGAGCAATATCAATGAAAAGCAGATAGGCATACTTATCTACAGTTTTGTTAAAAATGCATGTGTATTGTCATGTGTTTGATGGTGAGCATGTGTAATTTTTAAGAGACAACCATCAATGTAGGACATTCTCTTCTGAAGCCTAAAAGCAGAAATTGGCTTTGTCCAGATTCTGCATCCTTTTGGATCCAGACTTCCATATCAAGCCCATTTCCAGGCTATTATAGTCTATGTCATCTATATTACATATTCCCAGGCAAAAAACTAGATTAAGATGGAGGCAAGGTTGAGAGTTTCTACAAGTCACTGGGGGTAAAAAATTACAGGGAGATTTCAATTATCCCCAAACCTCTATAAACCCAGGAAGTTCCGAGTTAAGGATTATATTAAAGAAATACAAACTTAAGGCACCCAGACAACCTTAACTCTGCCCTATAGTGGTGTCAAGCAGTAGCCATACAATTATGATTAAGACATTTTAGTGTTTGTGGTCAAAGATTAAAGTAAACTGATTTTTAGAGGAAAGATTTTCTTCATAGCTTTTCCCCTCATGGCTAAACATCTGAATATATATTAGCATTGTTATGTTTATTTAGAAACCAGAGAAATTTCCCAAACAACAAACAATAGATTTAATTTAGGATTAAGATTGCTCACATGTACATCTCATCAATCTCCCAAAATCTAGAATATCACCATTATATTTCTTTTTCTCCTCCCTCCTCAATACAAATAATTTCCTTACACCCACTTACTGACAGCATCCACTACTCATAATCCATGTACTTCCTCTATCTCAACAGCAAACATAAAACTTAAGTGACAGTCACCCTAAAATTATCTTTAAAAACCAATTTTCCTAAACATAGAAGAATGTAGATACCACCAAGTACACGTGTCCATCTTACAAAACTGTGCACAGCATCCCATTATCATTTTCCTGTTCTCTCACTCTTCCAGCACACGGACACATGTCCTTACATATTGAAACAAAGTGGGAATTCTCCAAAACCTTTTAATGAATGATATGCATGAAAGTGACTGACTTGACTAGGGATTGTTACCCATTTGGTACAGAAGAGTTAAATGGGTAGTATGAACAGGTCATCAACGACTAGCTGAACCTGACCCATATCAGTGGAAGAAAGAGAATGGTAACTCCAGGGACTAAACAATTAATATCTAATAATGGGAAACTCTGGCAGACAGAACATGTGAACTCAGCAGGGGATCAGCAGCTGGCCTTGGAGATACACAGCAAGTCTAACCTGGGACTGACAGACAAAGAGACAGAGAGAGAAAGGAATCCAAGATGGTTCCTAGAGCAGCATGGCTCAAGGAAGCCCAGGCTTTAGCCAGTATGGACTATGTCTTAACCTTTGCTTCTCTAGGCTAACCTAAAAAGACTTCCCAATGCTGTATTCCAGTTGACTAATAAACCCTACTCTGTTTTGAAAAGGCTGCCTGGTGTCACTTCAATTACTTGCTGACGTGCATTGATCTCTGATGAGGGCAAAAAGTCTCTGAATGCCAAGTTTTTCTCAGTTGGATTCGCTGGCGAGAGCTCATGATGTGAGCCTAGCGGCTCAGTCTCAGCAGCATTGTGGCTGCGTGGCCTGCCACGGTAAAAGAGGGGAAACTCTTGGGGGGCGGCAGCGGGGGGGGGGGGGGTTGGCCCACTGAAGTGGTTTCTCCAAGATACTGTTTAAAAATTGGGCCATAGCACAGATCTTGTGGAGCCGTGACACACTCCAAAAAACATCCAAGGATATATTCTTCTGCACAGATCAAAACAAAAGATCATATCTGAAACATACACTTCATTCTAGCATCAACATCACTGGTGTTAAAGTTGCACATTTGTTGCTGAGTGTGATGTTAGCAGGGGTGTGTTGCCCCACATGACGCAGAGAAATAATTACATGCACTGTGGAATGAGATTTCCTAAACTTGTCGCTATTACGTCAATGAGATTTTGTACTTGTACAACCTCCACTATAACAAAGCTTTTGTTTGGTAGAAATCATATATACTATAAAGAAGGAGACAGACAATAATGGAAGGTAGATGCTTGTAGGACAAAAACAAGTCTCAGCTGCAATTGATATTTTTATTATGTCAAAGTCTTCTGAACAGTCTGAAGTATATTAGAATGCCACTATTTTCCCCCTATCTACTGTATTTTATGGCGTTGCTAAGAGCAGTGGAACCCTTTAATATCTACACATCAAGTTCTCCATTGATTTTCAGAAATCACGTCCTTTTACAAGTAAAGACTCGACATGCAAAGCCGGGACTACCGTCAAATAATTTATTTTTGCCCACTCGTCTCTAAAAGTTAATGGTTAAACAAAAACTAGTAAACATTCTGCACATCTCATTTCATTTGCAAACTTTTACTAAGACAATAGTCTTTTCAGTACCATGAGTATTATCTTCTTTCCCCCCAATAAACAGAATGATCAGCAATATTTTAGTTACACTGTCGATAGAAGTAGAAGTAGTAATCAGTAAAAAATATCCCAGCATAATTTGGATCTGTTGAACAGTCTGCAAGATCCTGCAGGAGAAAAATAAAGGAGATTAATGTAGAAACTAATCACAGCTAAAATGTCATTTTTCTTTTGGTCTATTTCCCATTTGAAAAAGGCTTACCGGTGCAGCTACGCGGAAATGGTATGCGCTGTCATACCACCAAGTTACAGGGAGAATCCAAATATGCTGACATCCCTAGATAATGAATTATAAAGAGAGATGAATTTGATAACCTCATTTTACATTCAATTAGAGAGAAGGATAGGCTGTGAAAGCATTTCACTGCCAAATGCAGTATGAGTCATTGTGATAACAAGACTTGATAGCTACAGTGAGAGAAGTCAGCACACTTAAAGACAAAAGGAAAGTGCTGACTTTAAATGTTCTGAATGGGTTTTGTTCCGATCAGCTCAGGAATTGACAGACATTTGGCTCCCAGCATTCTAGGCTGGCTGTGAGTAACGGAGCACCCTCTAGACTCCTTTAGGAAGCTAGAATTGTTCCAGATGTGCCAAAGTGCTCTGTAAAGTTTAAAGTGCAATAGTGGTAAACATTGTGATTCAGCTGATTAACAAGCCGCAACAGGACTAATACCCTGGGTGTGCACAGGCCTCTATATATTCCAAGGCAGAATGCAGCGTCTTCACTCCAGAACTGTTGCAAGATGTATGCACGCAAGATTTGGTTTTATGTGTGATGTAACACTCCACCACATACAAATGCAAGTAATGTATTTTGGCTCTGACACTTTTCCCTGAAATTGTATAGGGATAATTCAACCCCACTATTACCAGGAAGAACGATGTTATAATGGTTTGACTTGGCACTCACATTTCATTCAAGTACCTCACAGACATCACGAATATCAATAAAGTCCCAGCTACCCCTCTCACCCTGATGCAATAGGTATTATGCACATTATACATTTTAGGCAGAAACTGTTCAGAGGCCAGCTGACCGCTGGGCTACTAACCACTGTAGAATAAATCTTGCTACGCTCAGGAAAATAAGCTTGAAAACAAATACTTTCAATAGCAGTATTTTTATTCTGACTCATGCCAACCTTGAATGACTCACTGTTACAGCTGCTGGAAGCAGTTTCTTACCTATGGGTCAAACTAGATAGCTTTAGTCCTTTGATGTGAATTTCAAGTTGACACATGAAGCCTGACTAGCTTTGCTGGCAGTCAGTCTCAATGACATGCCTACGTGGGCTCTGGATTTGACTCAGAGCTTCAGGCGTTGCTGGAATTACAGCTGGAGGTCAGAGCTCCCAGGATCTTCATTCGCTTGTACCTGATGATTTTGCTGTAGTCACAGCAACCTACACCTTTTTCAATGACATTTGAAAGTCATCTTGGGCAGGAGGAGGAAGACAGGGCTCCAGCTAATCAGCACAGCAGCAACTAAGCAATTTAATAACACTTAAGAATTCAGGGTGTGAGGAGCATGTATGTTCCACAGGCTAAAATCAGGTGTGTAGTGGGCCAAACACGACTCCCAAGTGTTCATGACATGTAGGTTTGCCCTAGAATTTTGTTTTCAAATTTTCACCACCTTTATTCCCCATCCCCACCGTTTTTTTAAACTAGCAGACACACTGCCAGGCAGATATAATGAAGACTAAAAACCCATTCCTGTGAGGTATTGAGCTGCCTCAATTCTTATTGAAGTTAATGGGAGTTTAGGGCACTCATCTCTTTGCTGGAGGTGAGTGCCCAGCACCTGGCAGGATCAGACCTCCAACTGGCTGGGATGGTGGGAAAAGCTCAGGTGTTTGTGACAACTTCTGTTCCACCCAAGACATCCCAGAGAATACATGAAAATAATTCTCATCTACACACAATAAGCTTCTCTCTATATTGCTTTATAGGTGAAATCCTGGCCCCACTGAACTAAATGGCAGTTTTACCTTTGTTTTCAATGGAGCCAGGATTTCACCTTAAAGTCATAATTCACTAGCAGTGGAAGCAGTAGCATGGACAGGGGCTTGAAGGTGGGGGACTTCATCACCATGTGGTCACAGTGGCAAACACTCCAGCGTCCTATCGTGTTACATCTTCCTCCATAGGTTTCTACCACCAGTGGAGCTGCACCAGTGGTGAGTTTCAGCTCTGAAGCTTGTGATGGTCCATGCTCCCCAAGTGGTAATGTAATGTGCATTTTATATTTGAGTGAGTCTACAGAGGCCAGAGGAGAAATGAAGACAGGAAAAAGCCACCCTCACAAAAGCCCAATGGAAGCCTTAAAACATCATTCATTTAGTTTTTGCAATATGCAGCAGCAAACTGATTCGCACTAACAGGTTAAGTTCTACTCTCATTTACACCAGTGGAAATGCAGACTAACTATTAGATTTGGATGTTAGTTTGGATTTCCACCATTAAACTGTGAGCAGAATTTGGCCTAATGTGTTTGCCAAAATAATTTGAGGGTGTTAATCTTGTATCGGTTTTTTATTGATATTTTTCAAGCACCCACAAGTGCAGAATTGACTGAGCCTAGAGATTTGTTGGCTTGCATTTGCTGCCCTTGCATTTGCTTGGAGCTCTTGAGTGTAGGCTCTTCTGTCCGCTGCCCTCAATGCATCTCCATGCTTTGATCACCCTGGGATGGCCCTCTGCTGGGGAAGGGAGTTAAGCACCCACAGCTTCCCAGAATTACAACCCGAATGTCTCCACCTCCTGTATGGGAGAGGGACGTTCAGCAGATACATGCGTTATGACTAACCTTTTCAAAGGTTTATCGTGTCATCTATAACATATACTGGCACTTCCTAAAGACATCCCAAGATGCATCACTGAGACCCACAGTCCCAGGTGATTTAGGTATCAAGGTTGTCTTAGAAAGATGCACGCAGGGATGTCTTTAAGAAGTGCCAAATGATTTGACAGAGGGCGAGACTAGTTACAAATTATTTCTTTGCTTAATACCTCTCAGGGCCAAGTTCATATTCCTGGGTTTGCCTTGATTTTAGCTTTGCAATTCAGAAAAGTGTTACCTGGGTGGTTTCCTGGAAAGCCTCCCTTCTGTTTCGGTTTCGTGGCTGATGGGAACACATATTTCCAAAAGTGACTTTGCATTGAAAGACGATTAATGGCTCCGTAGTGCTTCAAGAAAAAAAAAGAACCCAAGGTTCTACTTTGCTGCTTTTAAAGGTAACCTCCCGCCCCCGAAATATAAACAATGAAACTGAAAAATGCACTGGAAAAAAAACTAACACACATTCTTAAGGGTCGTGTCTTCATTGCAGCTGGGGATATGAATGGCAGCTCGTGTAGACATGCCCACACTAGCTGTCCTTTAGCTAGAGCGCTACAAATAGGACATGCACAAGGACATGGCACAGCACAGGCTGCACAAGCCCATCTCACTCCCCTGAGTATACACTCACTTGTGCAGCCCATGCCATGGCAACCTCACTTCTATTATTAATGAGCTAGCCAGAGTACAGCTAGTGTGGGCATGTCTACACGAGCTGCCATTCACACCCCCAGCTGCAATGAAGACACGACCCTTAAGAATGTTTTGTAGTTTTTTTCCAGTGCATCTTTCAGTTTCATTGTTTATATTTCGGGGGCGGGAGGTTACCTTTAGAAGCAGCAAGTAGAACTGCCATTCACACCCCCAGCTGCAATGTAGACATGCCCCTAGTGGCCAAAATAAAGGAAATTAGCATTTCTGAGGCTCAGAAACTCTAATCATGATCTGGACTCTTTCCTGGGGGAATTTGCATCTGAAGTTTTGGTTCATCTAACTACAAAGCCAAATCCATGTCTGCATACAAACTTCTCCAACACATAAGGATGTTCCTACCAAAGGCTATAGTATATTCTGATCTCTCCAAAATAACGATAACTACATGCGTTAGTTTATCATTCCTCAGGGCCAGAAAACCTTTGGGCACCATAACAAGACAGGAAACAAAACTTTACAGAAGACAAGCCCAAAACACACATTAGAACAGGAACCTTCACAAACAATCACAATCCCACTGTGCACAAACATGCACACAATTAAAAAGGGAACAAGTACATCCTGCACTTTGCCCTGATTGAGGTCACAGGTCAGCACTGGCCCAGGGAGAGAATTCCAATCAGAAACCTTCAACAGAAAAGGCCCTGCCCCCTTCCTCTTCCAATAGTATCTAAAGATGGTCATGCTGTTCCAATCCTGCCAGCCTGGGCGGCTGTGACAGGACTTGAGTGCCAGAAAAAAAAAAACAAAGACTCAGAAGAAGCTGGATGGGGCAACAGGTGGCAGAAAAATGGAAGCAGCAAGGTGGCATGAAAATTTAGGTTTTTTTTTTTTTTTCTGGAAGGAGGAAAAGAGCTTGCCTGCCAAGCATGGTTGTACAGTTTTAATTAGACATTTGTACAACCCAGCAATTGTACAAGTGTATAATACACATGCCACAGACTGCGCCCTAGATAGGTTGCAATGGTGTATGTTGGCTTCACTTGATTTTATTTAGTGGAAATAAGAGCATAGTATTTGGATATAACAATAAACACAGTTAAATGTGGATTGTATGTGGATTTCTGGTTTGTTTTTTAAGTGAAAGTTCATTGAAATACATTGATAGCAAAAGAACCCAAGAACACAGTTGTAGCATCTAAAATAAATTCAGTATCCTATTTTCTGAGCATGACACATTCATAGGCATGCATGAGGGCTTCAACATTTGTTTATAAAGGCACATGCTTAAACTAAAGGTTTCTTTCTACTGCTTCAGATGATGTGCAGCCATTTCAGAGGAGTCCCGTTATGTTCACACTAATCTTAAAAGCAAGAATGTTAATATGTGAGGTCAGTAGATTGCCTTTAAAGCATGTTACATTAGCTTCATAAAACTCTGCCTTGGAATTCTGAGAGATCAGAGTAATGAAATGTCATGAGGCAGAACTAAACATTCCCAATTCAACAACTATTTTGAGTGGTATCAGCCTCCACTGGAGGAGAAGAGGAGCAGAAGAACCAGTTACTTCTGAGACAACAGAATGGAACTAGACCTATGTTCAAGACGAGAAGCTTTTGCTGACTAAGAGCTTTGCCTTTGGTTAGCTCTGCCCCATGGCATAGGTAAGGACAGGAACTATTTTGTAGTCTCTTAAATAAAATTTTCTATATTAAGAAAAATCACAATAAACGAAGGCCCCAATCCTTCAAATGCTTACACGCAGTGAGTAAAGTTACACATGGGCGTAAGTATCTATAGGATTTGGGCCTAAGACTATCACATTTTAACATCCATCTCAGTGGGTGAAATGCATCCTTGTGCAGAGTGCTGGCACTAGCCTGATGCATTACATCCCACTGCAGAACTATTTCAAAAACTTAACTTATGCCTAGACATAGTCTTGGCTCTCTGCACAGGAATGAGTTTCATCTGGGGTCCAGAAAAATCAGGCAGAAGCAATTTCATTATAAAGCCCAGAGCACATTTTTTCTATAGACACACTTGCATTGATTGTACTTACTTGATTTCCAATGAGAGTATTACATTGATGGGTGTGTATTTGTTAACAGGAATAACATAGCTGTAATTTCCAGACCTAAATGTTGGCAACAATAAAGGGACAACATTAACACCGAAGAGTTCATGAAGTTTGTCTGCATGAGTATGAAAATTATATCTGGATTAAGAAAAAACATTTAATAGATTATGCTGTAAAAAGTCTCATTTAAACTATAATATTTGCAATTAACTTTGAAAAATTGAATGGATATTTATCAAAACACGAGAGGACAGGCAAGCACCAACACCACCTTAATGGCATTGTTACCTCATCACACTAATAAAATGTAACAAAATATTTCACTCACCTGCATTGTAGACCTTTACTACAATAGCGACGGTCAATTTTTTGCTGCGTTTCCAAAATCTGCATGGAACTGATTGTTGTATCAATCCCTAAAAACATTAGGAACAATTTTTTTTTTGATTACTTCAGGAGTTTGGGGTAAGACAGCAATAACATTGTAGTTAACGCCGTAGTTCCCAGCCCATTATCATCTATGGTAGAAGTTGCTGCAAGTCTAAAGTCACCAGCAATAGAAACCTTCAGCTGATGAGCTTTATCCTCATTCCACAGTTAAAGGGGAGATCGAAACTGAAAGTCACATATCAGAATCCCATGGGCAACATATTGGGCACCTCATAGTAAAACATTTTCCTAGAACAGAGCTTCTAAGGTAGAGTTGCTGAGTGTATCTGCATATTTATTTTCCTTAACAGGAGCTGCTCATGCACAGATACACCTGAGAGACAGCAGCCCTTAATTTGAAAATCATTGCCTTTTCCTAGAGAAATGATTCAGAATGGAATGGAATTACTTTTCTACGAATCTCTGCAGAAAATGTTTCATTCTGTAAAAGTATTTGATTCTATATGTAACCTATTTGATATAACATGGGTACATATGCACTTACATACCAATTAAACTGTGGTTCTAGAAATAGATCAGCTAAAATCTAGAATTAGGACAAACCAGAACACTACCAGAACACAACCCCCTCTCTACCTCTAGCTCCTGAGATTTTGGGAAATTCAAATCTCAGCTTTCTGACTCTTCCTTCTCTTTAGTATGTGTTGAACTCAAACACCAGGTCAAACCCACCTCTCCAGACTTTGTGGAAGTTTGAACTTGGTTCAGATTCTGTATCTGAATTTCATATTTTAAGGGTGACAGGACTAACGTAAACATTGGGAAGTGTTATGTGCTTCCAAGAACTCTTTTAAAACAATGGACAAGTCAAGTCCGAATTTCCTAGAAAATACTTGGGAACAGGGAGCGTACAAATTACTCACTTTCAGAGCCATCCTTTTGAAGCTGCGCCTTGAAGAAAAACCTGTTGTCTGGCTGATTACCTATTCATGATCTCTTCAAAGGCCCCAACTGGATAAAGGAGGCACTCACCAACTCATAGGGGAGCTAAATCCTGAGTGAATGCTCTTATGAACTGGTGAGCACAGGAAAAAACCCTGGGTGGGGTTTGAATGACTAATCCCCGCCCAGAGCCCTTGCTGGAGTATGGCAGGGGTTCTCCAACTAGGGGTCGGGACCCCTCAGGGGGTCGCGAGGTTATTACATGGGGGGTCATGAGCTGTCAGCCCCCATCCCAGGCCCTGCTTTGCCTCCAGCATTTATAATGGTGTTAAATATATATAAAAGTGTTTTTAATTTATAAGAGGGGTCACACTCAGAGGGTTGCTATGTGAAAGGGGTCACCAGTACAAAAGTTTGAGAACTACTGGAGTAGGGGGTGATCTCTGGTAAGCTTATTAGCATGTGTGTAGGTTCTTTTATTGTATTTAATATCTTTTCTCAGTAATGCTTTTACCATAAGAATAAAGCACTTGCTTAGAGAGCTGTGGGTAACTTATAACTGTGGCAATTACACTGTTTACTGTCTCTAAGGAGAAAAGGAAAGCAGGCTGGTTTAGGCAGCCTGACTATGTTGGAGAGGCTACAGTATAGGCAGGGAACTGAGCAGCCTGGAAATCAGGAGGGAGACACATGCAGGTCTCCACTCAAGAGAAGTGAAGTCTGAGGATCCTGGAGCCTACAGTGGATGCCCTTGCGGGGCCATGGAGGGGGAAACACAGGTGCAGTTGCTCTGAACTGTGACAGTAATGACTACCAGAAAGGATAAGGAAGGAAGCTGTTACCAGACTGGAAGGAAGGTCAGTGGTTAGGCCACTAGCCTTGGACGTGGGCTCAATTCCCTGCTCCACCATTGGGTTCCTGTATGACATTGGACTAGTCATTTAGCATCATCGTGCCTCAGCTCCCCACCTGTGAGATGGGGATAATAGTACTTCCCTACCTCACAGGGGTGTCATGAGGATTAAGATCGTGAGGTGCTCAGATACTATGGCAATAGATGGCATAAGTAACTTAGATAGATTGACCATGTTTGTCCCTTAAAGAACTAGTACATTAGTAACCTTCCCTTCATGACAACATCACTTTATGATGATTTGTATTACAGCAGTGCTGGAGGCCCCAACCAAGATCAGGGCCTCATTGTGTTAGGCACTGTACATGCACATAAGAGACTGTCTGTACCCCAGAGAACTTGCTACTAAACAGCCAAGCCATAGGATGGGAGGGTAACAGACTCAGAGAGCTGAGGGATTTGCCAAAGTCACACAGCTAGTCCAGGGCACACCAGGAAATAGAATCCAGGTCTCCTGACTAGAATGCCAGTGCCCTCTCCAGTGGATCACACTGACTCCTATTTAAACAAGCTGCTGCTAGAAATAAAACACCATCTAACTTAAACACAAGCGCTGACGCTCTTCATGCCTCAGCAATGCCAGAGAGCACGTTCATATTATCTGCAACCATGAGCTGCAAGCACAATGATTCGTTCATCCAGAATGGATCTGACAGTGTTGTGCAACCTATAAAGAGGGAAGCCTTCAGTTAAATTAAGAGCCCACAGCCTTGTCTGCACCAGGAAGTTTTGCAAAAATTCCCACTATTTCTAACACAAGTTAGTCTCCACCAGTGTTTGAATCCCTAGAACAGATAGGCCATCGAACAGCAGACAACCCAGCTCACCTACACTTCAGCATGTGTTTAACTTTAAGCACATGAGTGGTCCCTTTGCTGCTATTGAGCCTAGTCAGTGGCTTAAGCTCTTTGCTGGATTGGGCCCAGAGTGCTCAGCGTCATGCAGGATATAGCCTTTGTTGAGAGCTGTCATTTACCTTGGCCGGGGGGAGGGGAAAACAACTATATACAACACACCTTCCATTAATTTGACTTGAAGTCAAGTCCTTTGGCTCAAGATGTAGACTGAGAAAATAAGTGCAAGAGAAGTTCAGCTGAGATGAGTTCAACATATGCGGTCCTACCTTTATGCAGATCATCCCCAGGGCTAAGACAAAGAAATCATTAGAGGGGGTTGCAGGCAGATCTGTAAAAGTCTAAAGAACACTTCTATGCAATTTAATTCTACAAGAAAATTATAGTGGACCACAGGTGTTTAACAGATTCCAGAACTCCAATTTCCTATAACCACCAGTTATAAAGGCAATTTCCCCAAACCAGACCACCAGGAAGTCAAACAAAAGTAGTCAAAAGTTTTATAAATTATGTATTTAAAGTATTTCTTTTAAATGGAGAACTTACAGTCAATTCCAAGATCAGGTTTTTCCATCAATCTCCTCTCTTGTAGCGCTTTATTTTTGTTTCCTGTGAGAGGGGATATTATTATTGATTTCCCTGTACAAGCTATTCTAATGTTAAAAATGGACAGAAAAACATCAACACAAGACAGATAGCAAAATGTTCTATCTCAAATGACAGACCACCACCAAGGCACATGTACCACAAATGACAGACTCATTTAAAATGCAAACCAGCTTCATTCAGACCAAGGTGCAAACAAAGGAAAGGGAACTGTGGACAACAGAATCAAATGAGCTTTTGAAATGCTACGGTATATAAGAAAAAAATTAAACAACCAAATAGAAAGGATTTTCCCCAGTAAGCATGGAATATATTTGGCTGTTGTACAAGGGAAAGAAATAGATATTAATTCACTTCCCAACATGGTACACCTGCATACATCTGACTGTAAAGATATCAGTAGCAAGGATGCCCTCCTGGCTAGTATGGCGATGACTAAATGGATACCTGGCTACATAAAAATAGGCAAGGGGAATATCTAAGGCCTCTGAACATAAAGAATAGGACCACAAGGACTGACCTGAGATGTAGTATGTCAGGCACAGAAGGATGAGGGCAAGTCTACACTACAAAATTAAGTCGAGCTAACTTACGTCAATGTACAGCCACCACAGTAATTGCATCGGTTTTACACGTCCACACCACGCTCCTTGTGTTGGTGGTATGCGTCCTCACCTGGAGCGCTAGCACTGATTTAACGGCCAACGTGGGCCATTGTGGGATGGTTTCTGAAAGGCAGCAACAGTCGATGGAAGCAACACAGTGTCTAAACTGACCCTGCATCGACCTAACTACATCGACTTATGTGCTACATCTCTTGTGGAAGTGGAGTTATTAAATCGGTGTAGTGGACAAGTTACATCAATGGGAGCTACATTTTAGTGTAGACACTTACAGAGTTAGGTCGATGTACACTGACCTAACTCTGTAGTGTGGATCAGGCCTGAGACTTCAGCCTAGAGAAACTGACAGAAATTTAGAAATGGGATCATCGTCTTTACTGATCATTGTTCTGTAAGTTCAAGGGTTTGACTCTATCAGCACCAGACTAAGGAATTCTAGGTATGTTTTGCGAACTGTTTGTGTCTCTGTTTTCTAATAAGGACACTTTTGAAATGTACAAGGGTTACAGTATAATCACTACATTGTCCATCCTGAAGACAGGCAAAGAATCCCTCAGCCTCTGTGGAAAAGATACAAAACCACTGCCACGATTTTAGTCTAAGGCACAGACAATCTGTCCACTGAGGTGCAGTTGACATGCTGGCTGTGGCAAACCCACAGCACAGGACAAGTCTAAAGGGCTAAGTTTAAGGACCCAAGATGACCGAAATGAAATGCAAGGAAAAAAAACTTAAATTTCTAGAGGTATTTTGTTCTGAATAATTCACATGTGGCCAGTTTTGCCTCCCACCACAATTACCTTATTCCTCTTTGTTCATTCATTCTTTTAAATTTACACACACTCTGTAGTGTCTCCCACTGCAGCCCCCCTTCCTGTTCTTTCCTCTTTGATGTTCTTTGCAGTGGAAAAATCTAGATCAAAATTTTAGATAGTGCACTGCAAACCTCCCTGGCAGCATGTGTGCACATTAAGACTACTTCTGAAAGTGGTCCTCAGTCCTCTGCTGGAGCTGACAGACTGTTCACTGAAAAAGCAAACAGTCTCCCTGTAGTCTTGCTACTTCTACTTTAGAGCGCTCTGCTGGAAAATTCAGTACACAGGCTGGAACACTGGAGCGGTTCCACCATGGATTCTTTAGATGGAAGATGATAGAAGTGTTAGGCTTTTCAGTTAACAAGCTGTGAATGATGCATAGAATTAGGACGAAGGTACATTTATTTAACTTCGATTTCACTATTTTGAGGGGGGTGGTACATGGGGTTGAGTATCCATGTCTTCTAGTTTTCCTCTGATCCACCCAAGTTGTATACAGACCTGAGAAATGGCTCCATGGAGCTCAAAAACTTGCGTCTGTCACCAACAGAAGTTGGTCCAATAAAAAAATATTACCTCATCCATCCAAATTATTGCTTCATCCTATCTGTTGGTGAGATCAAAATGAAATGCAGGAAAAAGAATTCTAGTTAAAGTCCTTTTTGTTTGGAGGCACAGAACATCATTCCAGAGGATCAGAAATGACCAAGAAGAAGTGCAGTGGTATTCATTGAAATGTCTAAAGCATTCAACACATTTCTATGAAGAAAGACACTGAATATGATCATAACCTCAAGTTATGTTGATCTAATGAGTGCACATTGTTATGAATCCGTAAATGACAACCTTTGACGGAAACTAAGAAGTACACGTGCAGTTAAAAATTGTAATGCACCTTTATCCCTCATTGAGCTCTATGAGGAGCAATGATTTTGGGGGGAAGCACATGGAGGAAATGGCAACATTTAGTTAAAAAATAAGGACAGTCCCTCCTCCCCAGGGACAGTTAGCATGAATAGATATGCCATAGTGGCTGCTAGGCTGGAAACAAAGAACTATAGCCCTATTTGAGGAAATAATATGTGGGAAAATGGACCATGTTCAACTAGAGTGAGGCAAACGCTATAAAATGTAATCAGTGAAAATCTGCTGACATGTTTTATGAATTGCTTTGGCCTGGCTTGGACATGCTTTTGTTTCTGCTGTCCTTGAACATTCAAGCAATTAAGTCTCACTAGCACAACTGTTCATTTTAAGCAAATCTGAGATGTATATAGATAAGATCTGCACTGAAAGCACTTGTGCACCCAGGAGTGTATGCACTGCTGTTGGCACACACAAAGTGTGGGTGTGCCTGGGGATCAGGGAAAGGCCCCATTGAAATGCAATCTGGGTTTTGCATTCAGTTCCACTGTATTTGCAAACAGCTGTAACCTTCAGTGACTATTTTCTTAGACTGGTGAACTGACTCCTTAAAATACACGTTTGTCCTGATTATTTCCCTGCATTTAGTTTTCAGCTTTTTGGTCTGTTCAACCTCGCCCTTCTCATTTGTTTTGGATACAACTACATTAAGCTGCTTGTTGATTTTCTCTGCAATTGGGTTGATTATTGACATTACTACCATCCGTTTGGGAGATCTATTCAGCTTCATTAAGCTTGCTGTAGATTTAAGATATTTCAGTAGCTTGTGTGCTGAGCAGATTTTCACTCTTGGATCCACACTTCATGCTATTTAGAGCATGAGATTCCAACAGTAGGTATTGCTCTGTGCATCTTTTTTTCCTGCTATAAGAATGTGCTCTCATCATCTAATATGAAAGATACCCAGATGGGGATGACAGCTTTTTCTTTTTCCTCGAGTTCTCTCATTTTTTAATTAGATTAGTGCATTTTTTATTAAGGAAATCTTGATACTCATTCAAGCTTCAGAGTAATACAAATCGTTCAGGGCTGTCTTTTTTAATGTATTGTGTTGAGCTATGACTTTTAAAGGGCTTAGTTCAGCTGGAATCATAAGAACCACTACTTACTTACTTACTAACAGCAATGATTTGAAAATAATAATGCTGTCAAATGATTTAAAAAATTAATCTCGATTAATCGCAAGATTGAAAAAGATCGCAATTAATCAGTTTTAATCGCACTGTTAAATAATAGAATACCATTTATTTAAATATTTTTGGATGTTTTCTACATTTTCAAATATACTGAGTACAGTTACAACACAGAATACAAAGTGTACAGTGCTCACTTAAAAAAATAATGTAATTACAAAGATTTGCATTGTAAAAAACAAAAGAAATAGTATTTTTCAATTACCCTCATACAAGTACTGTACTGCAATCTCTTAACCATGAAAGAGCTACTTTTTTTTTTTTTTTTTTTTTTTAACATAACTGCACTCAAAAATAAAACAATGTAAAATTTTAGAGCCACTCAGCCCTACTTCTTGTTCAGCCAATCGCTAAGATAAACTAGTTTATTTACATTTATGGGAAATAATGTTTAGCATATCTGGCATGTAAACACCTTGCAATACTGGCTACAAAAGTGCCATGCAAATGCGTGTTCTCACTTTAGGTGATATTGTAAATAAGATGCGGGCAGAATTAACTCCTGTAAATATAAACATACTTGTTTGTCTTAGTAATTGGCTGAACAAGAATAGGACTGGGTGGACTTGTAGGCTCTAAAGTTTTACATTGTTTTGTTTTTGAGTGCAGTTATATAACAAAAATAATCTACATTTTGTAAATTGTACTTTCACAATAAAGAGATTGCACTACAGTACTTGTATGAGGTGAACTGAAAAATACTATTTATTTTGTTTCTTTTTTACAATGCAAATATTTGTAATAAAAAATAATATAAAGTGAGCACGGTACACTTTGTAGTCTGTGTTGTAATTTAAGTCAATATATTTGAAAATGTAGAAAAACATCCAAAATATTTATAATAAATTTAAATTGGTATTCTATTATTGTTTAACAGTATGATTAAACCTGCAATTAATTGAGATTAATTATTTTAATCGAGTTAATTTGTTTTGAGTTAATTGCATGAGTTAACTGTGATTAATTGACAGCCCTAGAAAACAATAAAGGACAGCACTTTATGATACAAATACTGGTCAAGGAGTCACCACCACTGAAATTGTATATTGAGTTGCAAGATTTTCATAGCCCATCCATAAAAGTTGAACCAGGATCATGGCGAATATAGACAACTTAAATGTCCCTTTACCAGGTCTCTCTGCCAGGTGCCACGAAGAGTCAAGGCCTGCTGCCTACCCAGGACCTTCGCAGATCTGGGTCCTGGACTTCAGTACTGGTGGCTCCTTTTAGATCATTACAAATACAAGACTCTCCTTACTTCAAGGCCCAGAATCTTTTCTCCTGACTGAATTCCCTTGTGAAGTACTGTAAAGCTCTTGTATGGGTCTCTCAGGGCCAGTGTGAGATGCAACACTAGCCCCGCCTTGACATTGTGAAAGTCATGCCGTTTGACTCAGGCCATGGGGACTACACCACTGTAGTCACTGCAAGCATTCATGCCCTGGCAGCCTGACTGGTTAGCGCCCAATCCTCAGGTCAACAAAAGGGGAAGAAAGGAGAATGAATGTTGGGATTAAAAGTACCAACATTCAGTTTTAAGTGTAAACCTTAACCCTAAGTGTAACCCTAACCCTAAGTGTAAAGAGAAAATCAAGTCCCGAGCATTTGCCAGATTGGGGCCTCATTTAATGTTACATCGCCATCAGCTACCAATTGCCAGTTTCTGCTACTACCTATGCTACCATATATATAGCAGAGAGAATATGAAGAAACATATTTTAGTAACAAGTATTATTTTACTGTACAGTGCACTGTCTCTGAATGTCATCTCTTAAGATCAGAGTGCTTGGAAAACCCTACTTGGTGAGAAAGCTCTTCTTTTTTATTACTTTACATTTCACTTTTGCGGCAGTTTTTAACACGAGTTACTTCACCCTCCACCACATCCAGTCAATTCATTGTCCAAAGTATCTGATGGCTTATTAAAGGATTTAGCTGCCCTCAGCTTCACCTTGGGTCATTAACTAACTATAACTGGCTAGTAAGAAGTGCTCACAGCTTGATATTATAGACTAATGTCTAAAGATGCAGATAGGTGACCCCTGGGATTTTCAAATGACCTAATCATATTTGAAAATTCCACTAGGTGCCTATCTGCATCTTTAGGTGCCAAAATACCTTTAGAAATTTGATCCTAAGTGCTTATTCTCAATAAAATTTTTACCCACCACAGAATAGCCTGGTGGATAGGGCATTCACCTGGGATATGGGGTACCTAGGTTCAAGCCCCTGTTCTATTTGATTCAGAGTAGGGACTTGAACCTGCTTCTCCTGCATCCCAGCTGAATGCAACTGGGCTAACTGAGGTGTGTGTGTGTGTGTGTGTGTCTCTCTCTCTGTTTTTTTTATGAAAACTTTCAAAAGGTCTCAGTTTTGTCCTGAGGCACAACAGGAAACTGATTTTGAAATCTCAAAAAAATTTCCAGGAAGGAAAAAATCATTTCCTGCCCAGCTCCAACAGTAATAGGAATTCATGTTTCAACTTACTCTCCTCCTTTGTCGTCATTGTCTGGTACCTTGGAGTTTTTCTGTGGGTTTGATGAATTGAACAGCAGTAGGTCTTGTCACAAGGCAAGATGTCACAGACATTCACTTCGGGGATTGTAATGCTGGGTGTCATGGTTGGGGAAGCTGTGCTGTCACTAAGTGCTACAAAGAACAACAAACTCTTCAATAGTGCTCTTTGTCTCTTGACTTTTTGCAGCAGTCGTATCATGCGGAAGAGTAACAGATACAGTACCTGCCACGGTGGTATATGGAGGCTGCGTAATGGAATTTGTAGCATTGCTGGTGAAGGAGAAGAAAAACGATTAGTTACAAAACATCTACAGAAGTTGTTTATTGAAACAGAAGTCATAATGGTTTTATACTTGCCTGTGAATGGGATTTTGACTAATGTCTTGCTCTTCTATGCTAAGTATGTAAAGGGTGGATATTGTCAAGGCACTGTAAAAAGATAATTAGTCAGTAGATTCATACCCATCATCTGATGCACACACAGTATTAATAGGATCTCAACAGCAAGCACGACCTTCTTCCAAAGCCCATTGACATTAATAGAAAGATTCTCATTGACTCAATTTAGATCAGGCCTTTAGTTGGTATAAGGGACCCAGCAGTTTTTGATGTGTTTCTTTCTGAGTATGGGTTGAAGTATTGTATTGTGGGAAAAGAGCTCCTCTGAGGTAACAGCAACAGTACATTTGTATATACAGTAGAAAATACATTCAACTTCCCCTTATCAAAAGAACTATAGCATTAGCTGAGGACACTGCAGTAATAATATTCTTATCCCTTTTCTAGGAGTGTACGACCAGAATATTTCTAGACTAAAAAAACCAGAACAGGCAACCCTTATAATATTCTGACTTTGCCACATTTAGAGGCACGTGTATTATCAAGTTATTAAATTGAGCATATTCCATACACTGAGTATTAGTAGTGAAGAGAAAACATTATGCTCATTTTTTGCAACTGTTACTCCAAATTCTAATTTAAAATGTTTCTTTCGAGCCAATGTTTATGGACAACCAGAATCTGATTTCTGAAGGGATAAGAGGTGGGGGCAAGAGAAGAAACAAAATGTGTGGATAATGTATTTCTTACCATAGTGCCATAACAGCAATCAAAGCTATTACAGTGATCTGGAAAATCCTGTTTGACCATGACCGTTTTTTCTCAGAAAAACAAACCTAGAAAAAAAAGCATTCTGTTGACATGAAATATCCAGTAATATGTAGCCGAGAAATTGTCAGTTGATAAATAACTAATAAAATTAATTTTCCCTAAAATGGGGTCCCACGTCTCCTGATGAACTGGTGGCAGGAATACCACAGAAGTCACTAGTTCAGGGAAATGGAATGATGGAGAAAGGGAAAGAATGTTGTCCCCAAAATGGATTAGCATTGGTAATAATCACAGAAAATATTGCTTTCTTTGGCTGCTATATTCACCCCTGGAGGAAACGCCTATAAAATCCCTTTGTTTAAACCAAAGAAATTAATTGATGGCAACCACATCTAAGAGAGGAGGGACCTCCAGTATGTGCCCAGGACGAGGCTTAACTGAATCTGATATAAATACAGAAAGAAAGCACATTTGGGGCAAGAGGAAAAATGATCTCAGAATATGGAGAGATTGAGGATCATCATTAATGGATACAGAGTGCTTTGTCCTATCACCTGTGAGCGCACATTATCACCAGTGATAGCGATGGGTGATATGAAATGGAAGGACTAGAGGTATCAGACTGAGAAGAATATGCTAACGTAGTTCAGCACATGCCCTTTAACTCTTTCAGTGCATGTGCAATGGAAGTTTCTTTTCTGTATCAGAATACAGTGAACTCTGCTGTTACAGAGGGAGTCCCCCTGGCCATATCTGAGACTTCCTGTTGCAGACTTTGCACGTTCTAACTTTTCCACCACAATAGCTTTGGAACCTGAAGGAGGAAACACAGTACAATACAGGGGGTGCAACCACTGAGCCATAGAGAAATGGTAAGTAGGCATCACAAACAAAAATGATAGACAAAGACTCAAATATATTGGCAGGATGTATTCCAAAACTTCATATACACTTCCTTCTTATTAGAGTCACAAATTTCAGATCCCAGGAGGAACATCCCTCCTGATTTTTAAGGGGTACAGTTTTCCCCCCAAAATTAACTGTTTTGTTCCATTCATACATACATTCACTTAGACTTGTTCTCTTGCTCTTCTGCGGCACTTTGTCCTCATAAGCAATTCATATTGCACTAAACAAACATGGTAGTGGAATTCTGATTTCATGTAATTCTATTTTAGAGGCATGAATACCATTTTTCATGCAATCTGAAAAAATGCATTTCAATGGGGTTTAACATATGTAAAAAAAAAAAAAAAAAACTATTTCCACCAATGTCCATTTCCACTTATGTCTAAGGGCAAGGCTATACTACAAAATTAAGTCTACCTAGGTTACATTGATGTACAACCACTGCAGTATTTGAATTGGTTTTACACGTCCACACTACACTCCTTCTGTTGGCAGTGTGCATCCTCACCAGGAGCGCTTGCACCAATTTAACTGCCAGTGTTGGGCATGATGGGATGTTTTCTGAAAGGCAGCAACAGTTGATATATGCACCACAGTGTCTACACTGACACTGCATCAACCTCACTACATCGACTTCAGTGCTACATCTCTTGTGGAGATAATGGGTGAGTTACACTGGTATGAGTCACATTTTAGTGTATCTGCTTACAGAGTCAGGTCAACATAAGCTGCCTTACATCAGCCTAACTCTGTAGTGTAGACCAGGCCTAAGCCTTATAAAGAACTCTCTCTCTCTCTCTCTCTCTCTCTCTCTCTCTCACACACACACACACACACACACACACCATATATTACATTTCACTCACCTTACTGTGTTGTATAGGGACTGGTTTTCTTGGTGGTAAAAGACTAGCAGCTCGACTAAATTTGCTGTAAAATACAAAAAAACCCTCATTACCATTCAAGTGTTTCAGCAGTAATAAATGGAAAAGGGATGTTTTCTGAGTAGGATTTTAATGTTATATGCCTTTGTGATAGCAACATTTTAAAAGAACAAAAAAGTCAGAGGGGCCATAGCTTTGTTTTCAAGAACAAAGGGCACTAGTCAACTTGCTCAGCTACATACTATTAAATGCTACATTTACTTTCAAAGAAAAATTGAAAAAGAGATTTGGAAATATGAAAGGCTCATCAATTTCACACAAATTGTAAGGAAGATTTTTTTCACCAAAGAGGTTTTTGTGGATTTCCCTTAACCTGGAAATTGCTATTACAGGCTTATAACCGGAGTCATTCAGGCCTTATTTTATTAGACTGCAGAGCTTCCAGAAGTGATTGCTACTGAGCTGCCACTTTTCAAACATGGAGATACTCAATTTTGAAAAAAGAAGTGACTTAAGAAATAGGAAAGCTTTGTATTGAGTGCACAGGCTTTGAATTAAAAAATAATTACAAAATGCAGAAGTAAGAGTACCTGGAAATGAACGGAAACCCCCACCAGACTAAATTACTTCTAACTTTTATCACCCAGGCTGTTATATCATCGCCGGTATCAGAATCATCAGACAATTCTCCCGAATTGATGCTGGGATACCTAAATGTGCTCTTTTCACTGACTGTTGACTTCAAACTGCTTATCCGTTTCAGCTTGGCCAGTTTTCTATTCCACACTTCCAATTCTTCTATCCTGATTTCAAGGTTGTTAGTTAGCTTACAAAGCTGCTTAACTGCACCAACATTCTCCATAAAAATTTGATCCTGAGGAGTGAAAGAAAAAAAAAAAGGAGAGAGAGAGAGAGAGAGAGAGAGAGACATGTACTGTATTAATCAAGTTTCAGAGTAGCAGCCGTGTTAGTCTGTATCCGCAAAAAGAACAGGAGTACTTGTGGCACCTTAGAGACTAACAAATTTATTAGAGCATAAGCTTTCGTGGGCTACAACCCACTTCTTCGGATGCATCCGAAATTGGATATGAGCACTTCTATAAGAAAGATAGTGAATGAGCTGAAGAACTGTGCTGACCTGAGTCTAAAATTTGTCTTGAATTCACATTGTGCTGAAATTTAGCCACTGGAAGTGTCATGGCAAGCATCTACATTTTGACTTATGCCGTTGCAGTTTAACGCTGTCTCCAGGATTTATGTCCTCATTGACTTGTTTAGTTATGGGATGGGCTAACTAGCTCAGATGCCTATCCTGTGAACCAAACATGAACTTTCAAGGGAGTCAGAGAGAGAGAGAGAGAGAGAGAGAGAGATGGGAAAGAGGGTCCCTGGTGCTACTTCTAGGGAAGGGCTAGGAAAGTATTTAGCTATAATGGGATAAATGCCACTACAGAGACTCTGCCAGAAGGCCTCCCATGACCTTCTTGTAAACTCCCAGACCTTTCAGCGGGCTCATTGCCCAACCCAGCAGTTCTAACACCCTGTTTATTTTATTCCAGCACTAGGAATACATCATCGTCGGTACCAAAGTTCTGTTAGGAAGGTTAGCGCCACCTTCATCTCGGTAGCACGTATTTCATTACCTGCACATTTCCATTTCTAAGCTGAACTTTTCATTGATCTGTGCTAAGAATGGGGATGACAGAATGCTTTTTGTTGCTGTGTTTGAAAAAAATGCCTTCCCATGCTAATGTATAATCTGAATATTCCCATTAAGACTTGGATGAAGCAATTATTCTACCAAAGGTTGGTGAATTGCTCCAGTATGTTCAAGCCATGCAGAAATGAGACACATGCATAGATGCATCTTTTTCATTGAAAATACCATGTACCAGAGCTAGGGTAGAGATGGTAAGTCATACACTGAACTATTACTATAGTATGTTTATTGACAAGTGACTTCAAAACAGCGTCATGTGCTTGGAACCATGAAATCAATTATGTGATCACTTGTCCATAGATCAGTGATATGAAGTGGCTACTTTTTCTGTTCTCTTCAAATCATGCATGACTCTATCCTAGGTAGCTTCAAGAAACTGAGAAAAATGACTCACCTGGCAAAATAAAGGAATGTTTTCTTTGGAAGAAAGAGCAGATGAGAGTTTTAGTGCCTCACTGAAGATGAGATACTGAGTCTCAAGGTCCCACAAAAAAACCTCCAAATCTCTTATTTCAATACACCTTCAAAATGTTACATTGCATTCTTAGACCCCTATCTCCTATTAAAGTCACTGAAAGCTGCACAAATACATTTTCACATATTAATATTTGCAGAAAGAGAATAATAGGAGTCATGGATACCATTGGAGTAAAAGTTATTTGTATTTGAACAAATGTTGCAACCACTTCTGAAGCATTCTCTCAGCTCCAGTCTTGACTTAGGCAGAAGGGGAGACAGAAAAGGAGGCAGCAGAAAGTGTGCTAGGCTGGAAATATAGGAGGGGGAAATCTTATGAGTAGGGAGCAGAGAACAGACTGGGGGTTGTGGAGGAGCAGAATGGGGTGGGAGAGGGATAGCTCAGTGGTTTGAGCATTGGCCTGCTAAACCCAGGGTTGTGAGTTCAATCCTTGAGGGGGCCCTTTAGGGAACTGGGGTAAAAATCTGTCTGGGGATTGGTCCTGCTTTAAGCAGGGGGTTGGACTAGATGACCTCCTGAGATCCCTTCCAACTCTGATATTCTATGACCTAGTAAAGAGATGATTTGGAATGGAAGAGAATAGTGAACATGGAACTGAGGGGCTGAAAGAAGACAGTATAGAAACATAAGAATGGCCATACCAGGTCAGACCAAAAGTCCATCTAGCCCAGTATCCTGTCTTCTGACAGTGGCCAATGCCAGGTGTCCCAGAGGGAATGAACAGAGGAGGTAATCATCAAATGATCCATCCCCTGTTGCCCATTCCCAGCTTCTGGCAAACAGAGGCTAGGGACACTATCCCTGTCCATCCTGGCTAATAGCCATTGACGGACCTATCCTCCATCAACTTATCCAGTTCTATAGGAAGAGAAACCCTGAGAAAAACAGGGGAAAGGAAGAGTTTTAGGAGTGCCCCTCAGATAGAAGAAGAACTCAAAGAGAGACTCAAGGGAAGTAAAGTGTGTAGTGAGGGACATAAGTAGGATGGTGGAAAGGATGAAGGCCAGAGAGGAAATATTAGGGAGAGGAAAAACCCAGAGAAAAAAATAGAGCAGAAGGAAAACTGTTTGGAGCTCAAGAGATTTGCAGAGAGGGCAGAACAATGGGGAAGACAACACGGGGAAGGACAGTGACAGTGATAGTGCTGGGACCAGAGGGAAAGAGAGGGAGCTAGAGACAGAGAGATGGGAAGAAACTAAACATGGGAAGACTGCAGGGATTCAGGCAGGGCCAAGGGATTTCTGCATGTTAACTGCTTCACAACTACTTCACATCTCCAAAGAGGGTTAAACTGTAAACCAGAAGCTTCACACTCCTGGTATGGATAACTGGGAGAGGGTGTGTTTAAGCACAGGTGAGTCTGAAGAGTTGGCCCTGCACCCAGAAGGGCTAGGCAGCTTGCCAGAGCATTCCAGCTCTCAGGAGGGAGTGTTAGACTACAGGTCTGTACTTAGAGATGTGCCTAGGGACCCAAAGATTAGGGAAGCAGCTGGACTCTGTTCAGGTCAGACTTAGACCACCTGGGGATTCAGGGACACAGGTGTGGATTCTCCTTACAGGAGTCCAGCTGGTGGCTGGAAAGGAGCCTCCAGCCAGGTCTGTGACACAGCTGTAAAGCAGATGGTTAGGAATCCAGGAAGTTAGACGATCCAGATGAAGATGCAGCTGCCTTGCTATGAACATTGCTAAAATAGGAACATTTGGTATAGGGCAGTAGTTAGATTGGTGCCGTCACTAACGTTAAACAATGGCTTTTGACCAAGGGCCAGCCAATCACTCACAAGTTGTTGGCATCTTGAACTAATAGAGCAAATGCATTAACAATTCATTTCAATAGTAAAGCTAGAACTTCCCCTCCCAGTTTTCACCAGGTATGAGGTCATAGCCCACAGCTTCACCTGAACACCAAACTAGTTGAAACTCCACCAGTGAAGATGGTGTGTTCATCTTCTCCTTGTTGCTTCCACAGAAGCAGGCAAACTAGTTCAGATCCAATCTTATTCTGCAAAATAAATTGAATACTCTTCAAGTGGCAAATGGAATGGAACAGTGGAACATGATCTAGCCTGTTATGGAGGGGAGAGTATTGAGTGGTCTGAATTTGCCAGCCTGGCCTGAACTTCACAAACACAGTGAAGGACAGGAATGAAACTTCTTACAGTTTCCATCACCACTGTGAGGAAGGAACATAAGAACTCTAAGCCACAATTAATAGGAATCAGAGAGAGTTTTCTGCCTCTTGTCTCCTCTTTCCATGGTCCTTTTGAAAACTGAAGTCGCTCATGACACAAATTTGCTAAATGTTTCAGTGTCACTGAATACACATTTTTCACTGAAAAACTGTTTTAGACGAACAATTTTGCCCAACACTATTCATGAATATAGGTAAAGACCATACAGGTACCCCTATCACAAGAGTTTTATTCTACTAGTTTGACACATGCTTCATTTATATGTACTACAGCATAGGCAAGAAAGAGCTTGTTTTCAAGTTTGTCTTTGTAAACTCATTTCTTAATATGATACATATAGGTGAAGTGTAATACTGAATATTTCATAATCCTGATGAATCTTTCATATGATCTGGGTGGGTTTGATTAATGGTAGGTAGAATTCCATACACACAATCTGAGGTTTCAGTAAAATATAGAACAAAAAATCAGTTGAAACGACATAGTTAACAATGAATATGGGATAATAGCCATGCTGTCCTTCAGACCAAATATAACTACCTCCAATATGTATAAGTGTTTTCTTCCCCCTACTAATTTTCATTTCACTTTGGCAGAATTTTTCCTGTTAAATCAAGTTTTGCTCAAATCCCAGGTTTATGCAAACAAATCTATAATCTTTATCTGGGATAACATAAGCACCTTCCACAGTAAGATCTGCTTTTTGATATTGTCACTCTAGAGGCTATAAGAGATGACACTTTGATTTCTAATTGAGGGTAACTGTTCTGTGACTATTCAACATTCAGCTTATGACTACACATTTATGAAACAACAAATCAGAATATAGCAGGACACTGTCTAGTACAAACCTAACAGCATTATCTTCATCATTAAAGCATGTTAATTTCTCTGTGTACCATACACATTTCATATTGTAGGATTTTGAAGTTATGATCATGGTCTAAGAGAGAAATTTCACACACCACACACAGAATTAGCTTTTACGTTTTGTGTAAAGCAATAGGATTAGAATAAGAAAGTTACCAGTTTGTGAAGTAAAATACCACAAGTGCTTAATTCTTCTTAGGAACCATTAAATGAATTCAAACTTTCAGATGCAAAAGACTTTTGTTGTAATACTAGTAGAGCTAGAGCAGCAAATCTTAAGACATCTCTATCCAAATATTATGTGGCAACACTTCATTTCAAGTATCTCTTAATTAACATACTAATATAATGAGATTTCAATTAATTAGAAAAAACTCTTAGTCAAATACCTATGGGGGGAGATCAATTCAAATTTGAAAGACTGACATTTGCATCTTGACAAAAACAAAATACGTGGTCCAGCTGAAGTTTCTTACTTATTTTTGAGCCTTAGTAATTAGTGATCAAGTTAGTGTGATGAGATTTCACTCTTTTGGCTGACTAAGATATCCCTGACTGGCAGGAGCATATTAGGCTCTGGCCTGAATATTAGCTCCATGTGGGCAGACTCCTGTGCCTATGTTGAACCCCACTGACTTCAATGGGGCTCCACATGGGGGCAGGGGTCTGCAAGCATGCAACATCATGCCCTTACTGTCCACATAGACCTCTTCACATGACTCCTTAATGAGAACTGAAGGCAGCAATTTTGAATCAGACACCAGAGGCCAACAGTGAATAACACAGACAGGTATTTAAAGAATCCAGAAGAACTATTTACTTGCAACTTGATTTAACTGTAATTTCCATTTTAATGCATTTTGCCTCAAGACCCTTTAAAATGTTTCTGCAGCACATTACCAAATTATTAAGTAAAAGGAAATTGATTTTTGCTGGTCAGCAAAAAATTAAACTGAACCTGATTTACTAGACAGCCAGGATCTTCACCAAGTCCTACAGCTGGACTAATAAAATAAAATATGGTTCAAGAGCAGAGCTTCCTTTCCCCAAAGGAAAAAAAAGGAAATTAGTTCTGAATGCCAAAACTTATGTGGCTGATTCTGGGCAAAAAAGCACTTTGCATTTTTGAAAAAATTCAGTAGCAAATACTTGTCTTAAAGTCTTTGTTTCATGTCCAGTACCATAGCATGGTATAAATGAATGGCAGTAAACCAATAATATACCTTATCAACCATGAGGAAGTTCTCTACTTTTTCTCCATTTTCACAGGTAATATCTCCAACTTCTTTTACAGCTGTCGGTAAAAGTTCTTTCACCTCCTGGGCTATTATTCCTGTTTGCAAAATAATGAAAACTAGTGTTAAAAAAGCCAACATAATTTACTCTCAGATTGTAATTTGTATTCTCCCTAATGTGGCCATCCTAAAAGTTACAAGTCGAGCTGTGCAGAAACCAGATTTTCCTTTTTGTAGGAGATTCTGCAATTTTAATTTTTTTTCCATTCCAAAATGGAACATAACAAATTTCCTGAGAACCAAAATTCAAAATGTTAATTATTATTATTATTACAAGTCAATCAAAAAATTTGATAAAATCTAAATGTTCCATTCCAGTTTTGACTTTGTATTTTATATTACCTAAATATAAAATTAAAAATTGAAAGAAAAATAATCTTGATCCGAATGCTTCATTCTGGTTTGCTTGTTTTTCCCATATGTAGGCATGTTTCTACAAAATGTTTCAATTTTGACATAGCATTTTCTGATGGAGAAACATTCCCTCAGAAAATTTACAAGCAGCTCTAGTTACAGGTTTTTTATTATTTTAGTCTTCACCATTCTAAACCACACACTCCCTTATCTAGAACTACTATCTGCTTCTACCGATATATATTATTTACTGGATGGCTCAATTAGAAAGATAGAATTTGCTCTATAGGACAGATCAGCTGGGTCCCTAACCCAATTTCCTGTGTTTCTGACATAGGCCATAATCAGATGCTTAAGGGGAAGTACAAGAAACCCCAGAACTGACAATTTTGGAATAACCTGCTCTTAAGAGAAGTTTCTTCCTAACCTCCCCTTCAGTTAGAGGCTGGCTTATTCCCTAAAACAAGAGGGCTTTTATCCTTAATTTTTAATCTCATCCAATGTAATGTTCTAGTTGTCCATATAAATGTCTAATCATTTATAAAATTGCCAAATTCTTGGCTTCTACAATAGCCTATGGAACTCATCGCCACCAGATGATCATGCAGATTTGCTGCCCTTCCAATTCATTGGCTATCTCCTTGTTCTTGTATTATGAGAAGGAGTAATAGGTAACACCCTTCTGGCTATGAGGAAGCTCCTTCTCCTTCAACTTGTTTCTTTCTTGTTATTTAGATTTGCAAGCCATTTGGAGAAGGGGCTGTAATTTACTGTATGTTTTGGACAGTCCCTAGCACAATGGGTCCTGATTCTGTTTGAGATCTGCATCTTCTCCTGCAAGACAAATAATAATTACAAGTTATCTGCTCTTTGCAATTTGTTATTTGCTACACCTAAGTTGAAGAGCATGTAAAGGGCAGGGAGAAGACAGTGATTGGAAACATTTCTCTTCCCATTTGGTTCCATATAGTGTGGGAAGTGGAGAGATGCAGATGGACAGAGTGGATGGGAAGGAAGGAACAGCAAACACAGAGGTTACAGGGGTAAAAATATATAAGCTACGGATTCAAAGCAAACATTGAGGAAGAAGGGAGAAAACAACATGGAAAGGAAGAGGAAGGGAATAGAAAAAACAATTACAAATACTAAAGAAAAAATAACCAAGTAAAAGTCAGATCATAGACTCATAGGACTGGAAGGGACCTCGAGAAGTCACCTAGTCCAGTTCCCTGCACTCATGGCAGGACGAAGTATTATCTAGACCATCCCTGACAGGCGTTTGTCTAACCTGCTCTTAAAAATCTCCAATGACGGAGATTCCACAACCTCCCTAGACAATTTATTCCAATGTTTAACCATCCTGACAGGAAGTTTTTCCTTGTCCAACCTAAACCTCCATTGCTGCAATTTAAGCCCATTGCTTCTTGTCCTATCCTCAGATCTTAAGGAGAAAATTTTTTCTCCTTCTTCTTTGTAACAACCTTTTATGTACTTGAAAACTGTTGTCAGGGCCGGCTTTAGGCCGATTCCACTGAATCGGGCCCCGCGCCTCAGAGGGCCCTCCAGCTGTCCACCCTGCCCCCAGCTCACTTCCCCCTCCTCCCCTCCCTTGAACGCTCTGCCCCCTGCTCCTCCCCCTTCCGTGCTTCCTGCGAATCAGATGTTCGCGGGAAGTCTGAAAACAAGCAGGGGCAGGCGGCAGCAGGTATACTGAGGTGGGGGGGCACAAGGAGGGATCTGGGGAGGCGCAGCCCAGTCCGGCTCCAGCCGAGCACCCCCGGCCCCGGCGGCTCTGGCTCCGGCTCGGGCCCCAGGGCGCCAGCCCGGCCCCGGCCCCGGCCCCGGCCCCACGGCTCCGGCCGAGCACGTTGGCCCAGCCCCGGCCCGGGCCCGGACCCGGACAAGCACCCCCGGCCTGAGCTGCTCCGGGCTGGGTCAGCTCGGGCCACGGGGCGCCAGCCCCAGTTCCGGCCGAGCGCGTCACCCCGGCCCCATGGCTCCGGCCCGGCCCCTGCCGAGCACCCCCGGCCCGAGCGGCTCCGGCCCCGGTTCCAACCGAGCGTGCCGGCCTGGCCCTGGCCCTGCGGCTCCAGCCTGGGCCCGGCCCTGGCCGAGCACCCCTGGCCCCGGCCCGAGCGGCTCCGGCCCGGCTCGGCTCGGGCCCAGG
>NW_020664419.1:59768963-59769262 GCF_002925995.2 Terrapene triunguis | reverse complement strand
CAGTCCGGCTCCAGCCGAGCACCCCCGGCCCCGGCGGCTCTGGCTCCAGCTCGGGCCCCAGGGCGCCAGCCCGGCCCCGGCCCCACGGCTCCGGCCGAGCACGTTGGCCCAGGCCCGGACCTGGCCAAGCACCCCCGGCCTGAGCTGCTCCGGGCCCGGTCCGCCCCGGGCCCGCGGGCCTGGCCCCGGCCCCGCGGCGCCCGCCTGGGCCCGGCCCCGGCCGAGCACCCCCGGCCCGAGCGGCTCCGGCCCGGCTCGGCTCGGGCCCCGGGACACCGGCCCTGGTTCCGGCCGAGCGC